>NC_069499.1:824449820-824749820 GCF_027579735.1 Bombina bombina | reverse complement strand
TAGTATAGTAGCAAAATGCTATAACTGATAACTGGAAACCTGAACACTTTTACTGTATAGTAATTTGAATGTTCTGTGGTAACATGGAAAAGCTATATAGTAGCTAAATGCTATAACTGATAACTGGAAACCTGAAAACTTATTTTGTAGCATCAAGGGAATATTTTCAGGGAATAGCAGAAGATAAAATAATTAAACAAATAGGTAATTTTAGAATGTTTGATACAAGCTAAATAAAATAGTACTATCATACGCTGTAATATGGATTTTCTGCACTGACCAGCTTAGAGAGAGGGACAATCTCGGGATATTTTATGAGCTATTACATAACTAGAAAGTCTGTTGTGACAAAAACAGTATCCTTAAAAATTACTTATATGGACTGCTTCAGCTTAGACTAAGTAGCATTCCAAATGCTTTGGTTGTATGACTATACGCATAGTGCACTGCCCCGGCCGCAGGCCATGCACCACTGCACAAAAAGTTTATAGAAATAGTAAGCCTAGCACTTAGAAAGCATATGCCCTGAGGATAGTTCAGGCTAGGAAAATAAATGTACAGCACAGTACCTACTTTTGTAGTCTTGCATGTAAAGCTGACCTATGTTAACTGCCATGGAAAAATGCAACTCGCTAAATGATGTTAAGAGACTTACTTTTCCTACTAATCCTATATGGGACTATGAAGAGCAAGTACAATTATGGAATGATGTAGGAATGTGCTGCTAATTTGGAATATGTAAGGAGGTCACAATATCAGTGTAAATACAAGTTATAAGAAGAATATACCCGTGTATGCTAGAGTACAATTACGGGAAGAGGATATAACTAATTAAGCATTCAAAAGTAAGGTAACCCAAGTTCATAGTACCCCTGGGAAATTCAAACAGTGCCACATACACATTATAAACATTAAAAAACATTAAGGGTAATAGCGAGGGAGCTAACAAACTGAAAAACTGTGAATACAAAGGTGATATGCAACGTAGGTCTGTTTAACCATATCAAGGGCCTAGCGCAATTGACTCCAGTGGGAGCCCCTCTGACGTAGTTGTTTTTGCTAATTGATCACCATACACATTAAGGGTTAATAGCAGAAAAGCTCTCAAACATAGCTGTAAATACAAATACAATATTTAACGTGGGTCCACTTGAACACAACAGGGGATCAGTTTAACCAACTCCAGTACGTGACCCTTCCTTATAGTCTCCTTTACTGGATAATCGGCAGACAAGCCAAAGTCCAAGTCTCAAATAGGTGGTGGCAAAATGACAGCGTCCCTGCTTCTGGTCAATATCCCAAATAAACAGTCGCACTCCAAAGCGACAAGGGGTCTTCCAAGCATGCATAGTCACTGCGGAACCCTGTAGCTGTGTCCATGAACTGCCGCAATCTCGAAATGACTGTTCCACAGGGACTCTCCTACTTGTGTGTTCCTCGGTAGGTAGGAAGACTGGTTGAGTCGCTGCTGTGTCTCCTTTGCTACACTCTGCGTCGGATGTGTAGCCGACGGTAAGCTGTGTGATTTCAACCTCTGCGGAGGTCCCATCTTTAGTCATAGGTCCTGCGGTGCTAAGTGGATTGTCTATTTCGATCAGGGTAGGTCTGCAGTGCTGGGGCCCCAAAGCACTATCACCCAAGTGCATCACCGAAACAGGCCTGGCTGGAATGGGTTGTTGAGGTATTGTGAGACCTCCGAGGCCGAATGAGACAGTCAGCTCTCCTTCTAAGGCCGCATGATGTTCCGAGAGAAGATTGCGCAGTGTCTGCAAAACTGCCTTGGCGCTTGTCATGTCCATATTGATCTGTCGTGTAGATCGCTAGGTCAGTGCACTAGTTATAATAATATGAGAGCACTCAAAGTGCTAACTAACGACAGGAGCTGGAAAGCAACCTGCCGGGGGGTTATTACACACGGTCGATGGTATAGACTTCAATGTAGCTCCGGGCTCTGAAGCCAGCAGCGATCCTGGCCAAAATGGTCTCGCTGATTAGGCTTTCATTAGTAGATTTTAAGTATGCTGAACTCAATACTGGATGCTTCATATAGAGGACATTATCTAGTGAAAAGCACAGGAAAGCTGAAGCAGCTTGCAGAAGTGCGACCAGTCATGGCCGCCACCCGGAAGTTCCCCTCAGATTATTATTTTTATTCACTTTGTTCTTATTTGTGCATATCTCATCCAACTTCTTGCACTCTAAATTATCCTTCTCTTTTGTGCTTTTGAAGAATTCAGACCTATCTTTATTTCTAGCCTTTAAATAGCTCTCCTCTATTAGATCCCCAGGATACTTCCTTTCAAGGAATCTCTTTTTTAGGATTCCTGCTTGTTCGTCATAAAGAGTTACATTAGTACAATTTCTACGGATTCTAGAAAACTGATTGTATGGAATATTACTCTTCCATGCCTTGTAATGATTACTTTTGTAATTCAAGTAACTATTTGTATCCACTGTTTTAAAGTGGGTTTTGGTCAAAATATGACCTACTTGGTCCCAATATAGTACCAAGTCCAGAAATTCAATATGATCTGCATTAATATTATGAGTGAACTTAAGTCCCATATTGTTTTCATTAAGTGATTTAATAAAGTCTAGGGCTTTATCCTCTGAACCTTCCCAAATAAAAATAAGGTCATCTATAAAACGGCCATAGAACACCAGATTCGCCCCCAGAGGGGAACTATATATGTATCTTTCTTCAAATACCCCCATAAATAAATTTGCAAAACTGGGGGCAAATCTGGTGCCCATGGCCGTTCCTTTGATCTGTAAAAAAAATTGTTCCTGATAAACAAAATAATTATGTTTCAACACAAATGAAATTGCTTCCAACAAAAACAATCTCTGTTTACAGGGTAAAAATTGATCTCTCTTCAAAAAAACATCTATAGCATCTATGCCCAGATGGTGCTCTATGTTTGAATAGAGAGCTGTCACGTCACAAGTGAACCAAATAAGCTTGCGTCCTGCCTTTTCTATTTTCGATAACTTGGCTATTAGGTCTGGGGTATCTTTGATATATGACGGAAGCCCCTTCACTATTTTTTTTAAAAAATGATCAATATATTCAGATAAGTTGCAAGTCAGACTACCTATGCCCGAAATAATGGGCCTACCCGGTGGATTGTTGGTACACTTGTGTATTTTCGGGAGGTGATAGTAATATGCTAAATTTGGTGACATAGGGACCAGATATTCTTTCTCCTTTTTTGTTAAGATCCCCTCTAGAAACCCTTTATCTACCATTTTAATTAACTGAATCATATAAGTTTTAGTAGGATTAAATGTAAGTTTTTTGTAATAATTTTGATCTAAAAGGATCCTATTAGCTTCCTGTAAATAATCTGACATATTTTGCAGAACCACCCCTCCTCCTTTGTCCGCCTGCCTGATCACCAAGTTGTAATTTTTGGCTAATCTTGACAAAGCTTTAATCTCATATATATTCAAGTTGGAGTTCCCCACTTTCTTCTCTAGTGTACCAAACTCCTCTAAAACAAGATTTTGAAATAGAGAAATATATGGACTGTTGACTGGCGGGTTAAAATTAGATCTTAACATTAAATTAGAATGGATATAGTCATCAAATAATGCATTACATAACTCTTCTGGTTCATGGTATACTATACTATTGCTCGGTCTTTCTGGCATATCATCAGTAATGATAGCCAATTGTGTTGTATTGTTGATTTTCTTGTCACAAAAGTACTTTTGCATAGACAGTTTTCTTACTTATTGTTGTGTTTTTGCACTTGCATATGTTTATCTGCACATATTCTTTTGCACACATATGTTCTTTATATTAATTATAACAGCATCACTTTAGATTTTTGTTGGTTTTTAGGCGCTACTGATTTTACACTTTTTGGGTATTAATATTTTGATTTTTGGCACTGGTCAGTTAGCGACTTATACACACATTGTATTTTTCTTTCATTGCAGATTAGCAGTTTAATTATCAGTTTGTTTTGTTATCACTTGTTTAATTTGTAGGTGGTGCACATATATATTTTTGACACCATGCAAAGTAAAGAGGAGAGAGTTAATTCACGTCAAATTTTAAGTAATTTAGATACCCCTTTAGAGGTTTTATCCAAAGGAGATGATGAACTCACAATGGTTCAATTATTTCACAAACTAGAAGATGCTTTGAAACGGGAACACAGACATTGGTGGGATATAGACACTCTAAAAAAATATAAAAATAAAGGTCACATACCAAGAGGTTTAAGGATTAGTAAATTATGTTCTTTTACACATGATGAAGACCTTACTAAAAAATGGCAGAATGAACTAACTGTTTGTTCTTTCAAGTTAATAGATTTATTAATTGAGTTTAGAGAGTCCCTTTTGAATAATGTGAGTTTGGAAATTGAGAAATTACAAATGTTATTAGGGAAATTTTCAAGTAACCCTGATTATATGAGCAAAAACAAAGAGATACTAGATAGATCAGATACATTCCAAAAGAAGTTAATCAAGCTAAAAATCAAAAAATTAGCGAGAGATGAAAAAGATTATTTAGAAGGTTGTATCTATAATACACCGGTAATAAATAATGATATGGAGGTCAGTCCTAATGAAGATAACGGTGAACAGAAGGAGAATTTAGAACTAGAAGGAGATACTAATAACAAATGGGTTAAAGTTCACTATAAAAAACCGAAAGACAAGAAGAAACATGTGGGTAATAATCAAAATTTGAGGACGGACTATCAATCGCCAGGTCCCTCTAGGAATAATTCTTACACATGGAGAGATAGAAATAACCATACCCATCAGGGTGGTTATTATAACGACAGGAGACCTAACAGTAATAACTACTATTCACCAAGAAATTCCTATAACAATAGACATAATCAGTTTGGAGAGGACAGTCACAGAAATGATGAATATTATAGGAAGTCATCACAAAATAGAAATAAACAACATTATCCTGATCAGTTTAATGGGGAAAATAGAACTGAGTGGAGATCACAAAATTCACAGGATTTTCAGTCAAACAGAGAACAAGGTCCCTATTTAACACATCAGAGACACATGCCCATACGTCTAAAGCAGTTAGAGAGGGCTCCTCCAAAGATAGAAAATATAAGAACTTTTACACCACAAAAAAGATCATACGCAAGCGTGGCAGGAGAGGCAGAGGTAAATCTGCCAAAAAGAAGAGACTTGAGAGAATGAAAGAGGGTATCTTCAACCTCTCGAGTCACAATCTCGCAAATGAAGAAGTTTGCGTATTAAATAGGGGCCTATCCTTTTGTCCTTCTAACGAACATAATTTGTTTGAACTGTTCGTAGATCTTAATCGGTTTGTAAGAAAACTGTCTATGCAAAAGTACTTTTGTGACAAGAAAATCAACAATACAACACAATTGGCTATCATTACTGATGATATGCCAGAAAGACCGAGCAATAGTATAGTATACCATGAACCAGAAGAGTTATGTAATGCATTATTTGATGACTATATCCATTCTAATTTAATGTTAAGATCTAATTTTAACCCGCCAGTCAACAGTCCATATATTTCTCTATTTCAAAATCTTGTTTTAGAGGAGTTTGGTACACTAGAGAAGAAAGTGGGGAACTCCAACTTGAATATATATGAGATTAAAGCTTTGTCAAGATTAGCCAAAAATGACAACTTGGTGATCAGGCAGGCGGACAAAGGAGGAGGGGTGGTTCTGCAAAATATGTCAGATTATTTACAGGAAGCTAATAGGATCCTTTTAGATCAAAATTATTACAAAAAACTTACATTTAATCCTACTAAAACTTATATGATTCAGTTAATTAAAATGGTAGATAAAGGGTTTCTAGAGGGGATCTTAACAAAAAAGGAGAAAGAATATCTGGTCCCTATGTCACCAAATTTAGCATATTACTATCACCTCCCGAAAATACACAAGTGTACCAACAATCCACCGGGTAGGCCCATTATTTCGGGCATAGGTAGTCTGACTTGCAACTTATCTGAATATATTGATCATTTTTTAAAAAAATAGTGAAGGGGCTTCCGTCATATATCAAAGATACCCCAGACCTAATAGCCAAGTTATCGAAAATAGAAAAGGCAGGACGCAAGCTTATTTGGTTCACTTGTGACGTGACAGCTCTCTATTCAAGCATAGAGCACCATCTGGGCATAGATGCTATAGATGTTTTTTTGAAGAGAGATCAATTTTTACCCTGTAAACAGAGATTGTTTTTGTTGGAAGCAATTTCATTTGTGTTGAAACATAATTATTTTGTTTATCAGGAACAATTTTTTTTACAGATCAAAGGAACGGCCATGGGCACCAGATTTGCCCCCAGTTTTGCAAATTTATTTATGGGGGTATTTGAAGAAAGATACATATATAGTTCCCCTCTGGGGGCGAATCTGGTGTTCTATGGCCGTTTTATAGATGACCTTATTTTTATTTGGGAAGGTTCAGAGGATAAAGCCCTAGACTTTATTAAATCACTTAATGAAAACAATATGGGACTTAAGTTCACTCATAATATTAATGCAGATCATATTGAATTTCTGGACTTGGTACTATATTGGGACCAAGTAGGTCATATTTTGACCAAAACCCACTTAAAACAGTGGATACAAATAGTTACTTGAATTACAAAAGTAATCATTACAAGGCATGGAAGAGTAATATTCCATACAATCAGTTTTCTAGAATCCGTAGAAATTGTACTAATTTAACTCTTTATGACGAACAAGCAGGAATCCTAAAAAAGAGATTCCTTGAAAGGAAGTATCCTGGGGATCTAATAGAGGAGAGCTATTTAAAGGCTAGAAATAAAGATAGGTCTGAATTCTTCAAAACCACAAAAGAGAAGGATAATTTAGAGTGCAAGAAGTTAGATGAGATATGCACAAATAAGAACAAAGTGAATAAAAATAATAATCTGAGATTTATAACTAAATTTACCTCAAATCATGATAAAATTAAGAGAATTGTTCGCAAGCATTGGAACATTCTATTGAATGATCCGGTATTAAGGAATATTTTAGATGAAAACCCCACATGTACTTTTAAAAGAGCACCTTCATTAAAAAATAAACTTGCCCCTAGTAAAATAGTGATGAAGAAATTTGGAAAAAATATTGTAAACAAGACAAAGAACTGGCTGTCTAATAAGAAAGGGTTCTACAAATGTAATAGAGCTAACTGTGGGCTTTGTGATTTTACAAAGGGAGATGAGTATAAGTTCAGGTCTTTTTCTACGAAAGAAGAATTTGAGATAAAGACTCATTTTTCATGTGATTCCTCCTTCGTAATATACTTACTGGAATGCAAGTGTGGCTTACAGTATATAGGGAGAACATCTAGACCCCTGAAAAAGAGATGGGGGGAACACATGAGAAACGTGAAGAAATCGTGTATTAAACATAGTGTCTCTAGACATGGAGTTTGTTGTCATGATGGGCAGACAGATTTGTATAGTATTTTCCCTATTGAACAAATTTCATCTAAATGGGGGTAGAAATAGATTGATTGATTTAAGACAAAGAGAGACGTATTGGATCTGGAAATTAAAAACTTTAAATCCATATGGTCTGAATGAGAATCTTGATATGGCGGCATTTAACTAAGTTACAGTCATATTTTGTTATTAGTTAGTGGTCATTCTTATTTTCATTAATCATTTTTCGATATTAGTATTAATAATATACTCTGACAGAGGTATTACAATATTTCTCCATTAATTATAGATAACACAATAACATCCCTCCTGAAACTGAATCTGATCCGGATAGCTTTAGTATTGGGAGAGGGATCACTTGAGGTAATTTGATTCACCACAAGTACACATAGATGTTAACTTTTTATCAGTTTAATATATATACTTTATGAATATATTTTATATATCTAGTATTATCATTTTCAGGAATTTGTATTGTTTATATGAGCAATTGTATTTGTAATCTTTGACATGAGGGGTAGTATATTTTTTTATATTTTTGTATATATATTTTTTACATTTGATATTATTTATTTTTATATAGTATACATCCTATACATTTCAGTTCATTGAGATATAAGTCATTGTTTCTGATATATAGTACAGTATAGCATTTATGATGTAAATGCATGAAGGAGTAATATACCAATTAGGGGTTAAAACGTACGCATCTAGAATCTAGTAGCGCCACGGCGCCTGTAGTAACTTTTGGTAACCTTGTATAAATACTATTGAAGAGCAAATTGTTACTTGTATTTTAAATGAAATTACGCTTTTTGTAGCAACTTGTACATCAGGAAAGTATTGGATATACACTTACACATACGTTAGAGGTGTGTTACCATAGTTCTCTGTGGTTGGTCTGATTTTTCTGTTAGACGACCAATCATTCAGACGTTGATACACACCCCTTTTTACTCTGGGGATTGCGTACTCCTTCACGCATGCGCTCTAATTCGGCTTGAACGCCGAGTTAAGCAAATATAAGCTGTGCATTTTAGATATGGTTTATTCACCTGAGGAAGCGGTCAAGGTAGACCGGGAAACGCGTTGTGATACATGTTTATGCAATAAACATTTGTTTTTAACCATATCTTTATCACGGCTGAGTGATATTATTTGTTCAGGATTCGTTACCATCAAGTACTTGGCGCCTGATCATAGCTACCAGCCTACCTGGTTTAGGCATCTTTCTTATTACGAACACAACGAGAGAAAGTAGCAGGTGAAAGGGCTCAAGCTGCATAATTGCTGCAGATCGTACGCAGCACTAGGAGCACATTTTGACTACGAGAGACCAGCTACCTGGACAGCTGTTAATGCTCCAGAAAGCCGTTGTAGCACTTCTCAAGTGCTTAACTTTTTGTAAGTACAATTCATGTGTGGGGAATGAACAACTTTTAATATAGATTCACACGATGTTGGCGCCTTCTTCTTTTTTGTATTCTATACAGATTTGCCACGTTTGATTTGCCTTCAACTTTTGGAAGAAGTCTTTGCCGCCATACCATCATTATTCGAACTTTGGACTTTTGGGTTCACACACCTGAGTTTTTGATTGATTGACAGTATTGTTTGTGAGTTTACCTCACACCACCCAGCGTGGTGGGAAGTTTATTGTTGTGTTTTTTGCACTTGCATATGTTTATCTGCACATATTCTTTTGCACACATATGTTCTTTATATTAATTATAACAGCATCACTTTAGATTTTTGTTGGTTTTTAGGCGCTACTGATTTTACACTTTTTGGGTATTAATATTTGGAATAAATCCAAGCCTTTTAGAAAGCCAAAGCCAGCTCCCAAGTGCACATGAAGGTGCGGACCTCATTCCAGCGCAGCTGGTAGGGGGCAGATTACGATTTTTCAAAGAAATTTGGATCAATTCGATTCACAGTCTTTGGATTCAGAACATTGTTTCACAAGGGTACAGAATAGGTTTCAAGGTAAGGCCACCTGCGAGAAGATTTTTTCTCTCTCGCATTCCAATAAACCCAGTAAAGGCTCAGGCGTTTCTGAAATGTGTTTCAGATCTAGAGTTGGCTGGAGTAATTGTGCCAGTTCCAGTTCTGGAACAGGGGCTGGGGTTTTACTCAAATCTATTCATTGTACCAAAGAAGGAGAATTCCTTCAGACCAGTTCTGGATTTAAAAATATTGAATCGTTATGTAAGGATACCAACATTCAAAATGGTAACTATAAGGACTATTCCGCCTTTTGTTCAGCAAGGGCATTATATGTCCACAATAGATTTACAAGATGCATATCTGCATATTCCGATTCATCCAGATCACTTTCAGTTTCTGAGATTCTCTTTTCTAGACAAGCATTACCAGTTTGTGGCTCTGCCGTTTGGCCTAGCAACAGCTCCAAGGATTTTTTCAAAAGTTCTCGGTGCCCTTCTATCTGTAATCAGAGAACAGGGTATTGTGGTATTTCCTTATTTGGACGATATCTTGGTACTTGCTCAGTCTTCACATTCTGCAGAATCTCATACGAATCGACTTGTGTCGTTTCTTCAAGAACATGGTTGGAGGATCAATTTACCAAAGAGTTCATTGATTCCTCAGACAAGAGTAACCTTTTTAGGTTTTCAAATAGATTCAGTATCCATGACCTTGTCTCTAACAGACAAGAGACGTCTGAAATTGGTTTCAGCTTGTCGAAACCTTCAGTCTCAATCATTCCCTTCGGTAGCTTTATGCATGGAAATTCTAGGTCTTATGACTGCTGCATCGGACGCGATCCCCTTTGCTCGTTTTCACATGCAACCTTTTCAGCTTTGTATGCTGAACCAGTGGTGCAAGGATTATACAAAGATATCACAATTAATATCTTTAAATCCGATTGTACGACACTCTCTGACGTGGTGGACAGATCACTATCGTTTAGTTCAAGGGGCTTCTTTTGTTCTTCCGACCTGGACTGTAATTTCAACAGATGCAAGTCTTACAGGTTGGGGAGCTGTATGGGGGTCTCTGACAGCGCAGGGGGTTTGGGAATCTCAGGAGGCGAGATTACCAATCAACATTTTGGAACTCTGTGCGATTTTCAGAGCTCTTCAGTTCTGGCCTCTTCTGAAGAGAGAATCGTTCATTTGTTTTCAGACGGACAATGTCACAACCGTGGCATATGTCAATCATCAAGGGGGGACTCACAGTCCTCAGGCTATGAAAGAAGTATCTCGGATACTTGTATGGGCGGAATCCAGCTCCTGTCTAATCTCTGCGGTTCACATCCCAGGTGTAGACAATTGGGAAGCGGATTATCTCAGTCGCCAGACGTTACATCCGGGCGAATGGTCTCTTCACCCAGAGGTATTTCCTCATTTTGTTCAAATCTGGGGACTTCCAGAAATAGATCTGATGGCTTCTCATCTAAACAAGAAACTTCCCAGGTATCTGTCCAGATCCAGGGATCCTCAGGCGGAGGCAGTGGACGCGTTGTCGCTTCATTGGAATTATCATCCTGCCTATATCTTTCCGCCTCTAGTTCTTCTTCCAAGAGTGATCTCCAAAATTCTAAAGGAGCGTTCGTTTGTACTGCTGGTGGCTCCAGCATGGCCTCACAGGTTTTGGTATGCGGATCTTGTTCGGATGGACACTTGCCAACCTTGGACTCTTCCGTTAAGACCAGACCTTCTATCTCAAGGTCCTTTTTTCCATCAGGATCTCAAATCATTTAATTTGAAGGTATGGAGATTGAACGCTTGATTCTCAGTCATAGAGGTTTCTCTGACTCAGTAATTAATACTATGTTACAGGCTCGTAAATCTGTGTCTAGGAAGATTTATTATCGAGTCTGGAAGACTTACATTTCTTGGTGTTCTTCTCATAAATTTTCCTGGCATTCTTTTAGAATTCCTAGAATTTTACAGTTTCTTCAGGATGGTCTGGATAAAGGTTTGTCTGCAAGTTCCTTCAAAGGACAAATTTCTGCTCTTTCTGTTCTGTTTCACAGAAAGATTGCTAATCTTCCTGATATTCATTGTTTTGTACAGGCTTTGGTTCGTATAAAACCTGTCATTAAGTCAATTTCTCCTCCTTGGAGTTTGAATTTGGTTCTGAGGGCTTTACAAGCTCCTCCGTTTGAACCTATGCATTCTCTGGATATTAAATTACTTTCTTGGAAAGTTTTGTTTCTTTTGGCCATCTCTTCTGCTAGAAGAGTTTCTGAATTATCGGCCCTTTCTTGTGAATCTCCTTTTCTGATTTTTCATCAGGATAAGGCGGTGTTACGGACTTCATTTAAATTTTTACCTAAGGTTGTGAATTCTAACAACATTAGTAGAGAAATTGTGGTTTCTTCATTATGTCCTAATCCTATGAATTCTAAGGAAAGATCGTTACATTCTTTGGATGTAGTTAGAGCTTTTAAATATTATGTTGAAGCTACTAAAGATTTCCGAAAGACTTCTAGTCTATTTGTTATCTTTTCTGGTTCCAGGAAAGGTCAGAAGGCCTCAGCCATTTCTTTGGAGTCTTGGTTAAAGTCTTTGATTGATCATGCTTATGTTGAGTCGGGTAAAATTCTGCCTCAAAGGATTACAGCTCATTCTACTAGGTCAGTTTCTACTTCCTGGGCGTTTAGGAATGAAGCTTCGGTTGAACAGATTTGCAAAGCAGCAACTTGGTCTTCTTTGCATACTTTTACTAAATTCTACCATTTTGATGTGTTTTCTTCTTCTGAAGCAGTTTTTGGTAGAAAAGTACTTCAGGAAGCTGTTTCAGTTTGATTCTTCTGCTTATAATTTCAGTTTTTTTTCATTATTAAGATTAAAACTTTTGTTGGCTGTCTTTATTTTATCCCTCCCTCTCTAGTGACTCTTGCGTGGAAGATCCACATCTTGGGTATTTATTATCCCATACCTCACTAGCTCATGGACTCTTGCTAATTACATGAAAGAAAACATAATTTATGTAAGAACTTACCTGATAAATTCATTTCTTTCATATTAGCAAGAGTCCATGAGGCCCACCCTTTTTTGTGGTGGTTATGATTTTTTTGTATAAAGCACAATTATTCCAATTCCTTATTTTTGATGCTTTCACACTTTTTCTTATCACCCCACTTCTTGGCTATTCGTTAAACTGATTTGTGGGTGTGGTGAGGGGTGTATTTATAGGCATTTTGAGGTTTGGGAAACTTTGCCCCTCCTGGTAGGAATGTATATCCCATACGTCATTAGCTCATGGACTCTTGCTAATATGAAAGAAATGAATTTATCAGGTAAGTTCTTACATAAATTATGTTTTACAATACTTTCACGTTTCACTACCATCATATATAAAGTACTCACAAATTTTAGTCACTTTGCCAAAAATTGCAGCTATTTTGTTGTATATTTCTTCAGACCAAGCATAAAATCAGGGTTGTGAAAGCTTGTGGTATCATGTCAGTGGGTCTTGGTGGGAAAAAAGTTTGAAAAACATTGGGCTGGAGGGTGATCAGTGGTGGGAGTCGGGGGTTTCATCATTCATATTGTGGTAAACAGCAGAAGGGATTGATTCTTGTGAGAAACACCAGAAAGAGATTGTAGTTATAAACTAGTGTTATCATTACACACTAATTATGAACTACATTTGACAAAAATATTTAACCCTTTGAGTGCTAATGACGGCTCTGAGCCTTCACAGAGTTTCCCACTCTGGTGCTAATGACGACTCAGAGCCGTCACTAGCACTCTCCCAACTTCAGGGAGATCTGGGGGCTCCCACCCGCTCCTACCCCGGCGATTGTGCCTGTAGAGTGACAGGCATCAACCCGGGCTTCCCGTTTTGCGTGGTGACGTCACGCGCAATAACGTGATGACGTCACTGCGCAACTTTATACTTAACAATGTTAAGTATAGGAGCAGGGAGCATGCTGCTTAGAAGCCTGTATCTCAGGCATCTAAGCAGCTACAGACCCCCAAGACCCACCATTGGAAAGGTAATTGCCTAACCTTTCCAACAGTGTAAGTCTTGGGGTCTGGAAAAAAAAAAAAGTTAAAATAAAATTGTGCAAAAAGGAGACTTCCGGCAGGCGGCTCACCAAGATGACCACAGGCTTACAAGGCTCCGTGACTGAAATCTGCTTTTGAGTGCTTAGTGGTAGAATCTTCAGCCGTCCATACCTCCCTTGGCAATTATTGTGCCCGGGAAACTTTTAGGATCAGGAAATTACATCCCCTGGCCTCCGAGAAGGCATTGAAAAGTGAGAATTAGTTCTTGGACCTGCAGACGTGCACACTTTGATAAATAAGATGGCGCACATTGCGGAGGCCCTAATAGACGTTTTTACACCAATACTGGATTCCCTAGCAGCTTCTATGGGGGAACTTATCTGCGAAGTGCAGGGGCTCAATTTCCCCGAGCACCCTATTACAGTTTCCACATGCCTAATTGCCTCTCAGCAGAACTCACCTACTAATCTAAAAGAAGGCGCCCTGGATAGCGGTGTCACGGAGGGGATAGAGAGGTCACATTGTCCTATCTCCCTACCCCAAACAAACCACCTGGTCCTGATGGAGCTGGAGACAGTGAGTGCCGTAAAGGTTCCCCATACATTGATCTACCCTAGACTTACTGCTATAGAACCGCTACAGACTACAGGACTACTGACACTCTGTGGAGGTGGGAGCGCTGGCGACCCCACATTCTGTGATCCAAATCCTTTTCAGTTTGACGCCGCAACCTCCGTGCCGACCGATGCACTGTGTGTGTTGGGAGATGACTGCAGCTCCATGACCCACGTTACACAGCGGAGCAGACGGGCTGCAGCTGTAATTGCCCCACCGCAGGAAACCATTTTACAAAAAATCCTGAAGTCAGACTCGAGTGGTGGTGGCTACTCACATATCAAAACGCTGTATCTAATTCCCGCTGCGGAGCAGACCCTTTCGCCCCTGCAAACAAACTGCTTCTCTCTGAGGCATGTATGCCATGCTCCACTTCATATGGGGGTCGGATAATCAGTTTATGGTTGCGGCCATATATAACAGCTGACTGTGTGGCGGAACTCTACATGGACTGGTGCCTTCGCCCGGCTTTTGTGTAACTGTGAAACACCCAGCACCTTTTAGTATCTGGAGGCATCTGTCCAGCTCCTGTAAATTTGCAATTTCAGCGGTTGTATTACTTTGTTTTTTAGCTCGGTCTATAGTATATGTTGGTCTTACTACATGTATGCCTATTATTAATTGTTTTGCTGCGCTTACTCTCCTACCCTCTGAGATGTTAAAGTATACCATCTGGGCAGTACATTTTATTAGCAGCAATGTGCTCTCATACCAACTAGCTTAGATCCCACTATAACATATATAACGTCTATAAATTAACCCAATCCTGTGAGAATGTTGGTTGGATAATGTGTTATACTGTTGTATATTTGGCTTGTTATAGTTTGTAGACCTACTTTTGTTCCCCAGATGACAAAATCTGAAACGCTGCTCTCATTACGAGCAGAGTTGGACAATTCAGATATGTCCCCGCGGGTTTGAGAGTCCTCAAGCTCCATATGTAATTCCGTAGAAAAGGCTACTATATCTAGTGTCAGCTTGATTGTCCTTAGCACCTTGGCTGGGATGACTTGATTGCTCTTGCTGAGATAACCTGCAAGTCAAGCCGTCATCTTATCAATTTCACTGCGCTTGTAAATGTGGTAACATGAATGCTTCCTGTTATTTTATTTGATTATGCTAACTGCTTGAAGGGCTGGTAATAGCACAGCAGGTGCTCACTATTTCAATGTCTTATACACCAGTTAGTAGTTCTGAATGAGTTAAACTGTTGTGCTCGTGAAAAACTTTTAATATTACAGAGGAAACAGTTCAAATACAGTTTGACTGTGCGCATACCCGCCTACAATCGTATTCGTGAGTAGGCTAAGCTTTATCACTCTTTGTCCCCTATAATCCACTTCCTGTCACGGACTACCTCCCTTTCTCCCTCCCCTGGATATCATTATTGGTTCATTTTAGCCATGGTAATCTATCGGATCTCACCGCTGCACCCTGCAAAATAGTCTATTGCTTTCCTCAAAATAACATAATTGTATATTATCAGCTCTCAGAATCATGATCGACACAACACTGTTTTACTTTTCATTTTATTTCCCTGGTATTCACCTAATGCACAGTCTATGATTTCTCAATTCATTTAATGTTTTTCTCTATTTTTAAATACTTGCATCTCCCTCTTCAGGTCTATATGATACAATTGTATAGGAAATGTTTATTTCACTCTGCACACATATAGATAACCCTAGTATAGTCTTACTCCTATGGATCTGGCTACGTGTCCTACACCATGATCTATACTTAAAAGCTCCCAACCATATAGGGTATTGAAAATCTCATAGAATAGTCACAGCATATTGTACCCCACTATCATCCTTCGCTTTTAGCTGCCCACAGCCACAGATTGTCATGATTGTCTCTTAGGACTACTGGTTCATTATACTTGAGGTAATCTTGCTGATAAAACTTACAAACTCATCAATTACTGCCCTAATTTTTAGCATTTTTGCATATACTACCAGTTTCTAGAATTTGGGGCAAATATAGCACCGTCTTATCTCCTCTTTCTTTATTTCAACATCTATTTATTGTATAATTTAAAGGCACAGCAGTTCCTTAAAGGTTCGCTCTACTTTTGAAGACTTACAACCCTCCCCTTAGTCTCTCATATTATACATATAAAAGAAAGCCCTATTTTACACTGCACCTAGATACATAAGTCCGTCCAGACTCCCCATGCCACATCCTTAAAGGGACAGTTTACTCAAAAAATTTCTCCCCTTTAATTTGTTCCCAATGATCCACTTTACCTGCTGGAGTGTATTAAATTGTTTACAAGTAGCTCCTTTACCCTTATATTGGCATTTGAAATTGTTAATTTAGCATGTGGTATCCCCACCTATTCTGAAAGTTTGTGGCCGCGCGTACCAGCTATAGATAAGCTTTGTAAACACAGCCAGCAGAAGAAATTACACTCCCAGTGTGATAAAGCAGAGATAAGGTAATAAAATGTTGATTTTCCATTGTTCTCTCAAAGTATTGGTGATTGTTTTAAGGACAGATATAAGATAAAGAAGCAGGTATATGTGCACAATGTGATACAGTAATAAGATCTGATTATATCTACAAGCTCAACCTATTTTATTAGGCTGTGGCTTCAAAACACAAAATCAGAGCTTTAATATACAGAAATAAACATTAAAAAGCTAATTTTCATACATTTTTTACTCTGCAGTTGGTAAAAAACAATTGTAAACACATTAAGGGAAAAACTATTTTACAGTATAATGTCCCTTTAAGTAAATGCATACACACAGTATTTCTATATTACTCCCATAGTTCCCCTCTCCCAAAGACTTTAGTTTAGTTTAATTGAGTTGTTGTTTAGTTTAGTTGTTTTAGGTTAAAAATAATAAAACCCCAACATTGAGGTACATATGCGTATATACTAGATTGCTCTCTAATCTGTAGAAGATTCCTGCAACCTCCACTGTAACTGTAAGCATTGAGTTTTTAATGTACCTGATATATCTGTAATTGACAGTCACATCTTACTATATGGCTTCATCAACTTTGTAACCTCTTAATACACCCTGCGTGGTGTCTCATGTATACTTAATTTACTATTGTACCCCGTGTTGGTTATAAATAAAATATTAAAAAAAAAAATTGTGCAAAAAATAGAAAAATTTAAAAAAACTTAAAAAAAATCTTAGCACCCAGGTGGGAAAGTGCTTAGCACTCAAAGGGTTAAAGGCACAATGAACCCAAATTCTTTCTTTCGTGATTCAGATAGAGCATGCAATTTTAAGAAACTTTCTAATTTACTCCTATTATCAATTTTCTTCGTTCTCTTGCTATCTTTATTTGAAAACGTAATCTAAGCTTTTTTGGTTCAGAACTCTGGACAGCACATTTTTATTAGTAAATTAATTTATCCACCAATCCGCAAGGACAACACAGGTTGTTCACCAAAAATGGGCCTTACATTCTTGCATTTCAAATAAAGATACCAAGAGAATAAAGAAAATTTGATAATAGGAGTAAATTAGAAAGTTGCTTAAAATTGCATGCTCTATCTGAATCATTAAAGAAAAAAAAAAAAAAAACTAAACCCCCATAAAACCTCATTTCCAATACTTGTCATACTAGTGGTCTTGCAGAAGAATAAAAAAAAATCGCTAACACTATTTCTACATCATTTATTGCATTTTAACTTTAGAAAATTCAAATGTTAACATGACCAGATTCAGAATTTATTTTACTTATATCACATTGGTGTTGATGGAAAAATATATTGGTCTATATATTGTTTAAAAAAAAACCAAACAAATACTTCACCTTAAATTGTTTACAGTGCATAATATATTAATATTGTTTACACAACACAAGATCACTTATATTTTATGTCCATTCTTTTTATACATTTCTGAGGCCCAGGTGGTCAGTCTAGTTTTCTGCCTGTTCCTGTTGTTGATAAACAACGCTTTTACCTTTGTGGAGCATATAATATTAGACCACTGGTTTTCAAACCTGTTCTCATGCCTCCCTAACAGGCCAGGTTTTCAGGATTACCTTGAGTGAGAGCAGGTTAAAGGGACACTGAACCCACATTTTTCTTTCGTGATTCAGATAGAGCATGCAATTTTACGCAACTTTCTAATTTACTCCTATTATCAAATTTTCCTCATTCTCTTGGTATCTTTATTTGAAAAGCAAGAATGTAAGTTTAGATGCCGGCCCATTTTTGGTGAACAACTTGGGCTGTTCTTGTGATTAGTGGATAAATTCACCCACCAATAAAAAAGGGGCTGTCCAGGGTCTGAACCAAAAAAATAGCTTAGACGCCTTATTTTTAAAATAAAGATAGCAAGAGCACGAAGAAACATTGATAAAAGGAGTAAATTATAAAGTTGCTTAAAATTCCATGCTCTATCTGAATCACGAAAGAATAAAATTGGGTTCAGTGTCCCTTTAATAACCATGATTATTTCACCTGTGATCTAGTTCAGATATCCTCAAAATGTGACTTGAGGACAGGTTTGAAAACCAGTGTATTAGACTGAAAGAAAAAGAGGTATTTTGAATTGAGGCATAAGCGCCTCACTATATGCAAAAGGCAAATTAAAAGGCATCAATGTCTGTAAGACATATTTGTAATCCCTGTTAGTGAAACAAATGGCTTTTTATACCTGACAAATAACTAGTTATACAGTAAATTTTTATTCCTCACTGGCTTTACAGTGCTCAGTGGTAAAGGCAACCATTTGCAGACAATTCAGTAACACAAAAAGTGATATATATAAACATATAAATGGTCATTCTAGCAAGTTTAAACACATTTTCCTTAAGTATTACCAATCTTCAGTAGAAGATTACAAAGAGAGAAATAATTAAATGTTTGATTATTAAGCATGAGGAAAATAATATGTAGAGCACACGTATAATTAGTTATATCTTCTTAAAGGGAATGATAACTCCTACAATTGATCCTTAAATAAAATTACCCTTTGGTAAAAAGCGTAATCCGGAGTTGACAGTATGTGAAAATAAATGATTTGTTTCTTGCACTGCAATAATTAAATAACCATGTAGAAATAATGCAGGTAACAATCTGTGATTATGTATGAAAACTGCAAAAATGGCTACACAGAAAAAAAAAAATATCTAAAAAAGAAAGACAAGTGACAACAAGCAGTGCATAAAATAAAAAAATAATCTTAGTCTCTTGCAAGAATACCACTGGTTTTCAAATATAGGGTTTCCTTTATTGTTTTACAAATTTTGGTGCATAGTATGTAAAACTACCAAATGGCAGAATGTAAAAAAATACGCCAGTTGGAAAGTTTGGTGTTCTCCATGTCGGGCAAGTTGAAGGTGGAAGAGGTAACAGCTGCACATCCATGAACTAGCTTCTTACATAATACTGCCATTAAGGAACAAAGGCACTGTATGGCAACAGTCTGTTAATTATCAGCGAGTCAAAAGTTTTAGTTTTGTAAACCAGCTGACTAGTAGTGATGGTTCTGTGTTGGTGGTCTTTGTAGATGATGGGGTAGTGTGCTTTCTGGCACCTTCTTCCTGATAGGGCATTGTGGCGGTATTGTGTAAATCCATATTTAAATGACCGCGGCTTCCCCTTATATAGTCTGTGCCTCTCACCAAATGTCTATCAGATGAGGATCTGGTAAAATAATTCCGAGAAGAAACACTTTCTTCAATAATTGGTGCTATGCGTTCGTTACTGAAATACCTGGACAGGACCTCATCCCCTGAAAATGGAAAAAAAAAAAAATCTAGGTTGAGTAAGTGTTATTAGCAACTTGGTCAGTAGGTGGCGATGTAGAATTAGTTATGTATTAAATATTGATCTGTATATAGAAGGAAGTAGGGGCTGACTTTGGTTTCCTAAAAGGCTTGGATTTATTCCAATTTGAGGAAGGTTTCCAATTGGAGGCAGATTCCTTGGGGGCAGGATAGAGTTTTTTGTTCCTTATTCTGACGAAAGGAACGAAAATGGTTAGAAGCCTTAGATTTACCCTTAGGTTTTTTATCCTGAGGCAGAAAAACTCCCTTTCCCCCAGTAACAGTTGAAATAATAGAATCCAACTGAGAACCAAATAAATTATTACCTTGGAAAGAAAGAGATAGTAATCTAGATTTAGATGTCATATCAGCATTCCAAGATTTAAGCCACAAAGCTCTTCTAGCTAATAAAGCTAAAGACATGGATCTAACATCACAAATAAAATGATTAGCATGTTGCAGTAAGCAAATAATGCTAGATATGTCAGAATCCAATTCTTGTTGCGCTAAATTCTCCAACCAGAAAGTTGATGCAGCCGCAACATCAGCCAAAGAAATTGCAGTTCTGAAAAGATGACCTGAATATAAATAGGCCTTCCTTAGATAAGATTCAAGCTTCCTATCTAAAGGATCCTTAAAGGAAGTACTATCTTCCATAGGAATAGTAGTACATTTAGTAAGAGTAGAAATAGCCCCATCAATTTTGGGGATCTTTTCCCAAAACTCTATAAATTTTGCTGGCAAAGGATACAATTTTTTAAACCTTAAAAAAGGAATAAAACAAGTAACTGGCTTATTCCATTCCTTAGAATTATATCAGAAATAGCCTCAGGAATAGGAAAAAACTCCTGGAGAAACCACAGGAGGTTTAAAAACAGCATTTAAACGTTTATTAGACTGAACGTCAAGAGGATTGGTTACCTCAATATCCAAAGAAATTAACACTTCTTTAATAAAGAACGCATATACTCAATTTTAAATAAATAAGTAGATTTGTCAGTGTCAATGTCTGAGGAGGATCTTCTGAATCAGATGGATCCTCATCAGAAGAGGATAAATTATCATAATGTTGGTCATTTGAAATTTCATCAACTAAATGAGAAGTTTTAAAAGACCTATTACATTTATTTGAAGGTGGAAATGCAGACAAAGCCTTCAGAATAGAATCAGAAACAAATTCTTTAAAATTGAATTGTGGGTGTGGTGAGGGGTGTATTTATAGGCATTTTGAGGTTTGGGAAACTTTGCCCCTCCTGGTAGGATTGTATATCCCATATGTCACTAGCTCATGGACTCTTGCCAATATGAAAGAAATGAATTTATCAGGTGTTGTATTTAATGAACACACCTATCTATAAAATCAGACTGTTATTTCCATGGACATTATTGAATAATGAAATGCTAAGGGACATTTGTCTATACAAAGGGTTAAATGCACACTGACCTACAGTTCCAGTTCAGAGGTGACAAGACAAGTGGAAACGAGTTGGAAATCTGATGAATCACTGCATGTAAACAATAGATCAGAAGGATACCACAGGATTCACTAAGACATTTTACAACCCTTACAAACATTTTAGCATTTCAGCACAGGTGGTGTCATAAACTATAAGGCCCTGATTTTATCTCAGTTCCTATCACCAATAGCCTAAGGACGTCACATTCAACCCCCCTGATCTAATGATGTCATCTGGTCTCTGAAGAATTCATAGAGTGTGGGCTGGGCTGTGAGAAAGAATGAATGACTATATAAGTTAGTTGCCATTGTAGGCTAAGCGAGCTCTCTCTTCTCACTCACCTCTCCCCTTCCATCTCTCCCTCTCCCTTTTCCAACTTCCCTTTCCTTCCCTTACATTAGTTAGCAACTTGTTTCTATGTAAATACTTATTTTCTGTATAATAAAAGAAATAATTTCATCAAGCAGCGTCCTGATTTCCTAAGCTAAAGGTAATATTAGTGTGGAAATAGTAACTAAAAAGGTTAGCAGATTCTACATTTGGCACCCCAGATGGGACGTGGATAAATCACTAATTCCACGTTGAACTACAGCTGAATTTGCTAAACTGAGGTGCGGGAGCTGCAAGAATTCTTTGTGAATAGAGGCCAGACTGGACCTATCTGTGTGGGAAGTGTGCAGATCTACAAGTCACTGTGTAAAGAGAAAGCTGCATGTACCGTAAGTATATGTTTCTTTATGTTTATGTTATGTTCCTGTATGCTACAGAAAAGTAAATGTATTAATTGTTTCTTGCTGAATTAAGTTTACTAAAATTTGAAAACAAGAGAGTAACCCAGACATCTCTGAGGGTAAAAGTGTAATAGGCATAGCCAGTTTTACATGCAGCTCAAAAGGAGATCCCTCTAGGTCTAGATTTTAGGCTAATAATGCAAAACGTTTGTTGATGTTAGATGTGTACATCTGTACTGTGTATAGTGTGTTGTGTGATCAGTGTGTACATCTGCACTGTGTATAGTTTGTTGTGTGATCAGTGTGTACATCTGTACTGTGTATAGTGTGTTGTGTGATCAGTGTGTACATCTGTACTGTGTATAGTTTGTTGTGTGATCAGTGTGTACATCTGTACTGTGTATAGTGTGTTGTGTGATCAATGTGTACATCTGTACTGTGTATAGTTTGTTGTGTGATCATTGTGTACATCTGTACTGTGTATAGTGTGTTGTGTGATCAATGTGTACATCTGTACTGTGTATAGTTTGTTGTGTGATCATTGTGTACATCTGTACTGTGTATAGTGTGTTGTGTGAATCTGGTGTGTGTATTGTTAGTAAGAATGGAACTGGTTGAGAAATACATTAAGAAATATGCCTCTGTCACATTTATTACATGTGCAGAAGATCCATTGACACATCAGTTTTATAATGTAATTAAACAATGTGAAAAGCACAATAATGAACTAAGTAGAAAACTGTTTCAGAAAGACATAGAAAAAAGAGAGCTAAGTAATTTACTAAGTATGTTTCTAAGAATAAAAGAGATTGCTGAACAGAAAGATTTGGAATGGAAGGTAGAAAGAACTGATATCATAGAACAGCTGGATAAACTTGGTCAATCTATTATGGCTGTTGCTAGTCACTCTGAAAAGAGATGTGAGTGTGATACACTCAGTGAAGAGATAGACAAACTTACTAAACTGAATGCTGAGCTACAAGAGAGGCTTAATGAATGTGAAGTGAGGTGTGGCATGGGAGAACAATTAGTAATATGTATGGAACAAAAGGAAATGCAGAGAGAGAATGTTATTGCATCACTTAAGGCAGATTTATGGGAGTCTGAATCACAGCTTTTAAATAAGGAACAATGTATCTTGTCTCTTAAAGCACAGGGGATACAAGACAAATGCAACTGTTACAGGAGTAGTCTAGCACATGTGTGTCCTTTAGAAGTAGATGGTAATGAAAGTCAAACTATAGAACTAGATGGACAAACCCCTAACATTCCTGACAGTTCTTTGTTAACTTTAAACCAGGTCCCCTCTACTCTAACTCCTCAAATAGAATGCAGACAAAGTAACCCCCAATTACAAACTAAAGTAAATAATCATAGTAACTCTGCCCCCCTTACAATACAAGACCGTAATAATTTGTGCCATATTTTAGGTCACTTTGATACCTCCACACCACCTGTAATCCTTTCTAATAAGTTAGAAGCTGTTATTACTCAGTATAATTTAGGCAACAGAGATGCCTGTGCTTTGCTTCGGGCCTGGTTGCCATCACAAGTAGCTGCACAGCTAAGGGCACCAGTAGGCACCCATAAAGGAGTGTCTCCTGATATTGATGCAAACTGGGGAAATTCAGGGGACAGATTAAAGGAATTACAGTATGTTATGTGTTGTCGTGATGCCAGAGGTACCAGTGCCATAGCAAATGCAAGTTTAAAGGAAGGAGATGACCCGATTTTGTTTTGTACTGAGTACCTTGCACTGTATAAGATAACTTATAACTGCCCTAACATGTCCCCAGATGATGCAAATTTTCTGTACTCTATGGCAAATAAATGCACATTAATTGACAGTAGTACAAGAATCACTCTTAGAAATGCCAGCTCCTATACAAACTTTGTTAACATACTTAAAGACTGGTTTAAAGACTCAAAGCATAAAAATGCTACTCATAATAATATATCTATGCTAACTGAGAGTCAGGGAAAGCAGAGATTTTTGAGACGTTTTAAATGTGGAAAGTTTGGGCACATCATGAGGGAATGTGTGACATCCATGAGAGATATCAGGGATAAAAATTACATTAGGAGGCAGAACAAAATATATTTAAGTAAGGAAGGAAAATACAGTGCTTTATTTGAAGGTGAAAAGGAACAGAATATATCTTCTTTAACAAAGAAAGAAATAATAGAAGAACCTACTAGGGAGGAAACTTGCAAAGAGCCCCCATCTAAAAAAGACTCTCAGCAAAATTGCAAAGAGCCCTCATCCAAAAAAGAAGGGACAAATGTTACATTTCAGATGCCTTACATAAACTGGCCATTTTGGGCACTGTTTAATTATACACAATTGGCAATGCATCTATTGATATACAATTTAGCTCAGCCTGTGTATATTGTCAATTAATTGCAGAAATCTGTCCCTATTCTCTACATTCTATTACCCTGTATTCCATGTATAGTGATGGTAGATTTTTACTATAGGCAAGTAGAGATTTATTTTGTTTCATTTAATTACTTTGTATATATGTCTATATTAATGCTATGTTTCTTTTTTTTAGGGCTATTACTTGAAGAGAAGTGAACTTTGTACAGTCTACTTCTAGAAATTAAGAATTTTGTAATTGTTTATTTTTATTCACAGGTTGTTGCTATCCATGAATAAAATGTTTATAGTATAAAGAAATGCATTTCCCCCTTTTTCTTAAAGACCACGTGGTACTTTATGATGAGCTCATCAGTTACATAAATGTAATATAGTCACAATGAATTGTTTGCAAACAATTGATCATAACCAGTTTATTTTAAAAGTCATGGTTTCAAGTACTGTTTTATATGTCTATGTTATTTTGTTTGTGTTATTAATGTCATGAACTAACAATTCTGATTACTTACAGAAGCAACCTATACCATCGCCCAAAGAAGCACAAATCATTTACTGTAGAGAAGACTAGATATTTTAAATTGGATAATTTAATGTAAAATCCAAATTTAGTTATTTAAGAACGCTGTTATATTTAAAGAGAACAGCAACATGTTTTGTGTGGCGTACTGTTTTTATGTTGTGTTTGTTCTGTGTTGTCTCTGTTTTATATGTTTAAAATGAATTATTGTTATTTTTTGTAATATGGTTCCTTTTCTATCAAGGAACCAAACGGGGGATCCCTTCACTACCATTTTTGTATTTTTAAGGACATTTTTTTATTTTTAAGGACATTTTTTATTCACTACCATTTTTGTATTTTTAAGCACATTTTTATTTTTTCTCTCTTTTTGTTTTTTTTATCACAATAGGTAACATTTTTTTAAATGCTTCCGTATTAGTTTTTTTTTATTTTTAAATCTGTTTTGCCACACTGGGCAATGGTTTTCAGTATTATTTTTTTTTTCATAAGCCAGTTATGTTTAAAGAGTATAACATTGTCTACTTATAGGTTTTTAAGTGCTGACCAGTAGATTATAAGACTGTGTGCATGCCTTGAAGCAGATAATGATACTATGATTTAATGTTAAAATGACATTAGTATACATGTTTTGCAAAGCTATAGGCTACGTTTTGTTTATGACCTCAGATAGCAAGTATTTTGTATTAATAAATTATAATCTGTCACATATGTATAACATTCAAATTTCACAATGTGCTAGAAAATAATTTGCAAAGTTCGAGCACTACTCCTAGTAGTAGTCATTAAGATTGTGTGTGATATGTAACAATTAATTTGTATCATATGTATAATTACTCTAAATATGCCGATGATTTGATACACATCTCAGATTATTGTTAATTCTAACCGGGAAAAATATATATTGTATTTGTAAAATTTATCTAATCATCATATTCATAATGTGATTGTTAGAATGTGCTACACATTGTAAGGGGATTGTATTTTAGGATTTATTTAGAGTATGGATGTGAATGAATGGTTTTATTTCAGGTTGCCCCACTCACAGAAGAATCTATAAAGTGAGCAGTACAACGTTATGATCATAAGTGATTTAATGATCAAAGAGGGGAATGTTGTATTTAATGAACACACCTATCTATAATATCAGACTGTTATTTCCATGGACATTATTGAATAATGAAATGCTAAGGGACATTTGTCTATACAAAGGGTTAAATGCACACTGACCTACAGTTCCAGTTCAGAGGTGACAAGACAAGTGGAAACGAGTTGGAAATCTGATGAATCACTGCATGTAAACAATAGATCAGAAGGATACCACAGGATTCACTAAGACATTTTACAACCCTTACAAACATTTTAGCATTTCAGCACAGGTGTGTCATAAACTATAAGGCCCTGATTTTATCTCAGTTCCTATCACCAATAGCCTAAGGACGTCACATTCAACCCCCCCTGATCTAATGATGTCATCTGGTCTCTGAAGAATTCATAGAGTGTGGGCTGGGCTGTGAGAAAGAATGAATGACTATATAAGTTAGTTGCCATTGTAGGCTAAGCAAGCTCTCTCTTCTCACTCACCTCTCCCCTTCCATCTCTCCCTCTCCCTTTTCCAACTTCCCTTTCCTTCCCTTACATTAGTTAGCAACTTGTTTCTATGTAAATACTTATTTTCTGTATAATAAAAGAAATAATTTCATCAAGCAGCGTCCTGATTTCCTAAGCTAAAGGTAATATTAGTGTGGAAATAGTAACTAAAAAGGTTAGCAGATTCTACATCAGGTAAGTTCTTACATAAATTATGTTTTTTCTTTCATGATTCATGTAGAGAATACAATTTTAAACAACATTCCAATTTACTTCTATTATCTAATTTGCTTCATTCTTTAGATATCCTTTGTTAAAGAAATAGCAATGCACATGAAGTGCATAACACTGTTATATTCCACACAGCCATTGGTTGCACACTCTAGAGACCTATTTATAACTGTCCGTAATTAACCACAGCAGAGAAATTAACCTAAGTTACAACATGTCAGCTCCCATTGTTTTGTAGATTCTAAGGGGCTAAACCAGGTTAGCGTGTCCTCAGAAGCTGTTGGTTAACTGTTTTTCCCCCACTTTTTGGGCCTCTGGTCCTCCGACCTCTTCGGGTCTCTGGTGAGTGCCTCCTGCCATGGGCCTCTTGTGGGCACCTCTGGT
Organism: Bombina bombina; assembly: GCF_027579735.1. Lineage (NCBI taxonomy): Eukaryota > Metazoa > Chordata > Amphibia > Anura > Bombinatoridae > Bombina > Bombina bombina. The sequence goes on along the minus strand of NC_069499.1, from coordinate 824,722,755 downwards.
CTCAATCCTCTGGTGGACATCCTGGTCTCAGGGCCTCCAGTGGGCGCTTATGGCCCTGGGCCTCCGGTGGGTATCTCCTGTCTTTAGTCTAAGGTTTGCACTCCTGTTCCTATACCTACCGTGGGCCTCTGGTGGGTGCCTCCTGCCTCGATCCTCTGGTGAGAACCTTTGGTCTCAGTCCTCTGGTGGGCGCCTGTGGGGTGCGGGCCTCTGGTGGGTGCCTCCTGCCCTCGGACCTCTGGTGGGTGCCTCGGGCCCTCTGTTGGGCACCTCTTGCCTCGGACCTCTGGTGGGTGACTCCTGCCTCGGGTCTCTGATGGAAGCCTCCTGCCTCTGGTGTCTGGTGGGCACCCCCTGCCTCTGGCCTCTGGTAGGTGTCTCCGGTCTTAGGCCTCTGGTTGGATCCTCCTGCCTCGGGGCCTCTGTGTGGGCGACTCCGATCTCGGGCCTCACAGTGGGCGCCTCCTGCTTTCAGCCTAAGTTTGCACTCCTGTATCCTGGTCCTACCATGAGCGTTACCTCAGACGCCAGTTCTGGTGTGTTCACACCTGCTTACCTATTCTGCTTCCAGCCTCCAAGTCTCCTGTTCCAGTGTAATAAACTAACTTGCTTGTCTGTTTCTTAAGCATGCCTAATAGGGGTAATTCCAGAAAGCAGCACATACCGCTTGCCCCTTTCAGTATTCCAGACAGTCCTTAGCCTGCCACCACCTTGCATAAGCTTCCATATCACTGAACCCCCGCTCATCTGAGTGTGACACACATTCATCCACAAATAATAACTATCTACCACTTTATATAATTACTTCATACTGTTTGCTACCATCTTCATACTATTACTCTAATTCAGTACTCATGCAAACACCTCAACTTTAAATACAAACACTTTTGTATGGCCATAATATAAGATATACATTCAGTGCCAGTTTGTATTTAAGGGCACGTTCATGGAACCTACTTTTCAGTACTCTGACTCTCTTTTTTTTATTCCAAATTTAGGTTCCCAATATGCCGATTTAGATTATGGGCTTTCTACCTGACGCCTCTATGAAAGTGAGGTCGGGCAGAAATCCCCTTCACCACCTCCTCCTTCCATCCACATTCTCCGTTAAACAAGGCAGATTACCAAAAGTAGGGCCGGAAAAGAAATATGAAGTGGGCCTCAAGATGAAAAACTGTCCATTGTCCACCTCATCATACCAACTTTAAATACAAACACCTAGTTTTGTTGGTAATTGTGTGCGGTGCTAACAAGCAGTTTTCAGTCACCTGCTCACCTACAGACAGCTCTGGTATTACAGGTTTTTACAAACCCGGCGGAGAGCAAAATTTACCTCCACATCTCACTTCAATACCGGTAGTGGTGAGCTGGCTAAACGTGCTCGTGCACGATTTCCCCATAGGGATCAATGGCAGAGAGACGGCTGAAAAAAAACTTAACACCTGCAAAAAAGCAACGTTCAGCTCCTAATGCAGTCCCATTGATTCCTATGGGGAAAGAAAATTTACGTTTACACCTAACACTCTAACATGAACCCTGAGTCTAAACACCCCTAATATTACACTTAACCCCTAATCTGCCGCCCCCGACATCGCCGACACCTACATTATATTATTAACCCCTAATCTGCCACCCCCAATGTCGCTGCCACTATAATAAAGTTATTAACCCCTAAAACTAAGTCTAACCCTAACCCCCCTAACTTAAATATAATTTAAATAAATCTAAAATAAAATTACTACAATTAACTAAATTATTCCTATTTAAAGCTAAATACTTACCTATAAAATAAACATAAGCTAGCTACAATATAACTAATAGTTACATTGTAGCTAGCTTAGGTTTTTATTTTTATTTTACAGGCAACTTTGTATTTATTTTAACTAGGTAGAATAATTAAATAGTTATTAACTATTTAATAGCTACCTAGTTAAAATAAAGGACAAAATTTACCTGTAAAATAAAACCTAACCAAAGTTACACTAACACTTAACACTACACTATAATTAAATTAATTCCCTAAATTAACTACAATTAAATACAATTAAATACAATTATCTAAAGTACGGAAACCTCCCCACTAAATTACAGAAAATAATAAAATAATTACAAGTTTTTTTTAAACTTATTACACCTAATCTAATCCCCCTAATAAAATAAAAAAGCCCCCCAAAATAATAAAAAGCCCTGCCCTATACTAAATTACAAATAGCCCTTAAAAGGGCCGTTTGCGGGGCATTGCCCCAAAGTAATCAGCTCTTTTACCTGTAAAAAAAAGTACAATCCCCCCCCCCAACATTAAAACCCACCACCCACATACCCAACCCTACTCTAAAACCCACCCAATCCCCCCTTAATAAAACCTAACACTAACCACTTGAAGATCACCTTACCTTGAGAAGTCTTCACCCAACCGGGCCAAAGTCCTCAACAAAGTCGGGCGAAGTGGTCCTCCAGACGGGCAGAAGTCTTCATCCAAGCCGGGAAGAAGAGGTCCTCCAGACGGGCAGAAGTCTTCATCCAGTGTAATAAACTAACTTGCTTGTCTGTTACTTCAGCATGCCTAATAGGGGTAATTCCAGAAAGCAGCACATACCGCTTGCCCCTTTCAGTATTCCAGACAGTCCTTAGCCTGCCATCACCTTGCATAAGCTCCATACCCCTGAACCCACTCATCCGAGTGTGACACACATTCATCAATTCTTCAAACTATCTACCACTTATATAACTACTTCATACTGTTCGCTACCATCTTCATACTATCACTATAAATTCAGTACTCATGTAAACACCTCAACTTTAAATACAAACACTTTGTATGGCCATAATGTAAGATAAACATTCAGTGCCAGTTTTGTATTTAAGGGCACGTTCATGGAACCTACTTTTCAGTACTCTGCCAGTACTCAGGCAGAAAGTCCCTTCACTTCCTCCTCCTTCCATCCACATTCTCCGTTAAACAAGGCAGATTACCAAAAGTAGGGCCAGATATGAAGTGGGGCTCAAGATGAAAGACCGTTCTTTTGTCCACTCATCATACCATAACTATAATTCAATACTCATGTAAACACCCTCAACTTTAAATATAAACACTTCTTTATGGTCATAATATAAGATACACATTTTGTGCCAGGTTGCATTTAAGGGCACTGTCACGGAACCTACTTTTCAGTTCTCTGCCTCTTTTTTTATCCAAAATTTAGCTCCCAATTTGGCTCCCAATATGCTGAATTAGATTATGGGCTTTTTACCTGACTCTACTCTAAAAGTGAGGTCGGGCAGAAAGCCCCTTCACCTCCTCCTCGTTCCATCCACATTCTCCGTTAAACAAGGCAAATTACCAAAAGTAGGGCCGGAAAACAAATATGAAATGGGCTCAAGATGGAAAACTGTTCCATTGTCATCTCATCATAACATAACTATAATTCAATACTCCTGTAAACACCTCAACTTTAAATACAAACAAATGTAGGTCCCATAATGCCGAATTAGATTATAAGCTTTTCTCTGGTCTCGTGCCTCTGGTAGGCACCTCCGGTCTCGGGCCTCTGGTAGGCACCTCCGGTCACAGGCCTCTGTTGGGTGCCTCTGAGCTCGGGCATCTGGTGGGCACCTCGTGCCTCGGGCCTCTTGTGGGCGCCTCCAGTTTCAAGCCCCTGGTTGGTGTCTTTATCCTCAGGCCTCTGATGGGCACCTCTAGTTTAGGGCTTTTGGTGGGCGCCTCCGTTCTCGGGCATGCCTAACCTTCCTGCTCTGCTGACTCGAGCCTCTGGTGGGTGCCTCTGGTTTCTGGCCTGTGACAGGCACCTCTGGTCTTGGGCCTCTGGTAGGCACCTCCATTCACGGGCCTCTGTCGGGCACCTCTGGGCTCGGGCCTCTAGTAGGCGCCTCCAGTTTCAAGCCTCTGGTTGGCGTCTCCAGCCTCAGGCCTCTGATGGGCGCCTCCAGTTTAGGGCTTTTGGTGGGCGCCTCCGTTCTTGGGCATGCCTAACCTTCCTGCTCTGCTGACTCGAGCCTCTGGTGGGTGCCTCTGGTCTCTGGCCTGTGACAGGCACCTCTGGTCTTGGGCCTCTGGTAGGCACCTCCATTCACGGGCCTCTGTCACGGGCCTCTGTCGGGCACCTCTGGGCTCTGGCCTCTAGTGTGTGCCTCCTGCCTCGAGTCTCTGGTGGGCTCCTTCAGTCTCAGGCCTCTGGGGGGCGCGAAACGCGTCAGATTGTTGCCTGTTCCACACCTATAGCCTGACTGACAGTGATTTTTTGATGCACAGTCCCTGCTACTTTGGATTGGTATTTACCGTGTATTCTTTCCAATAAACTTGGGATTTTATTTGCAACCAAATATGTGTGAAGCACCTGCCATTACTTTCTACTCTTGTGTATCACGGTAGTTTGATTCATTACCCACGGCTATGGCACTCCAGGATCAGCAGTGGTTCTACTTCCGGTTCATACCGGATTGAGGGAGATTGTGTGCTGGAGTCATCGGATCCTCCTTGCCCTTTACACAATGCCGAATTGTTTGGGACCCGAACTCGCACCGAACACCAATGTTCACAAGCTGAATAGCACAGCGATAGCAGTGAGTACACTTACAGCTTATTATATAACGCTTTGTGTTACGCTTTAATTGCTCGCTTGTTTTTACCATTACATACGCTACAATTTGTAACTACTTGTAACTTGGACACATTGCAGTAAGACTGTTTAAAATACCAGCTCCTTCATTATTTTACCGACAACGCTCCTGTAACATATGTTTGGTGAGAAAGCTTAGATCGCTAACTGCTGTTTAATTTTGTCTAAGCAACTAACACTTATTCAGTCATAGCAGGTGTGGATTCAGGTTTAGCAGACACTATATCAGTCAGCTCTGATATGACTGAATCAGTTCTCAGTAATGAACAAATTAACCCTGATGTTCTTTTTAATATGGACAATAGACAGAATTTTTTTGACCAAATCTTTTCTATGGAGGAAGTTAATACTGAGAATCCTGACATGAGAAATGTATACCGATCTTTTGAAAATGCAATGAGCAATGATCTGAGATTAATATGGGACATAATAGCCTTTCAGAAATACTTAGACTCACACAGGATCCCTAGAGGGCTCAGAATTAAAAAATATCCCTCCTTCCAATTCGATAATGCTGATGACACAGAGGAATGGAACACAGCACTTTCAGAATGTTCCTTCAAATTAATTAGAATATTAATACGAGTAAAAAATAATAAACGTTCAGCACTGAGTTCCACTATTACAAACCTTAAGGAGGATTTAAAGCAACATACCTCCTCCACTAAATTTGGAACTTTTCAAAAACAACTCAGTGAAAATATAGTAAAACAAGATAAGGAGCAAGCTAAAATAAAAAGTGAGAAGTTCCTTAGGGATAAGGAAGACTATGACACTGAGAAGGTGTATAATTGGGCGACCCTCAGAAAGCTACAGAGAGCCAATAGGAATAAACATAGAAAGCAGCAGTTTAGAATAAAGTGAATGTATCTATTGAAGACCAGCAAGAGTCAACTTCACAAGTTCCAAAGTCCATATTGAAAAAGAAGAAACATCAAAAGAAAGTTGTCTTCAGTGACTCTGAAGGGGACAATTCAGATTCAGAATTGTCTTTTATGGGCACTTCTTATGTGACCTCTGGCTCCTCCTCCCCTTCTTCTGTCTCTTCTTTGCTTTCCCCTCCTCCCTCTGTTTTTTTACAGGGCACAACAAGGGACAAATCAGAGGACACACCCTTAGTGGTGAGACCCAAGACAAGACAGATGGCCATGTCAGGAAGAGAAGAAGAAAAAGATGTAGGAAACAAAGGAGCAGGAAAACTAAAGAAGAAGAAGGGACACTAATTGGTGATGGTTTCAGTATACAAAGAGACTGTTTAAACAATAAAGACACTGTTGGATTTAGCATTATTAACCTGTCTCATTATAATCTTACTGTTGATGAAAACAAAGTTTTTACTAAGGGATTAGGTTTTGCCCCTACGTCTAACTTTTCAAGCTTCAATACATTGCTTGACCTAAACAAATTTATAAGGAAATTGGCGTTAAAGCGCTATTACTCTCTCGCTAGAGACCCAGTAGAAGTTGATATTGAGGAGACAGTTGATGATTCAGCTTCCTTTCTATCTGACAGATCTCATTTATCTTTTAGTGAGGCCTGTTCTGTGGTACTATAAAATTCAAAATCAATCAAAAATAAGAGACAATGGGAGCATAAAGGTTATGTAGATATGTATATTACTGTTCTGTGGTACAACTTGCTGAGCTCTATAGTGGTGAGAGAAATGAAAACCCCACCTAGCGAAGTCTTCAAACCCACAAAACTAAGGTCTGATTTCTATCCAGTCCAGTATAGGGGTCCCCATATTAATGCGTACCAAAGATTGGTTCAGGAGGACATCCTTCAGCTAGAAAACAGACCTTGAACGACAATGCAGCCCCCCACAATCTGAGTTATAGGGAGAGAATGGCAATTAACACTCTCAAAAATAATGATCAGATTGTGATTAGTGATGTCGCAAACCGGGCGAACTGCCATAGACTTCAATAGGCAGGTGAATTTTAAAACCCACAGGGACTCTTTCTGGCCACAAAAGTGATGGAAAAGTTGTTTCAAGGGGGACTAACACCTGGACTGTGGTATGCCGGAGGGGGGATCCATGGCAAACTCCCATGGAAAATTTACATAGTTGATGCATAGTCTGGTTTTAATCCATAAAGGGCATAAATCACCTAACATTCCTAAATTGTTTGGAATAACGTGCTTTAAAACAGTCAGGTATGATGTTGTATCGTTCAGGTAGTGTAAGGTTTTTTTTTTTTTAAATGTACACTACTGTTTTAGCAGATATGAGACTTGCACTGGTGTGACACTGTGCCCTTGGCAGGACCTGGAACGCACATCGTGTGAGGGAAACTGACTGCTATTATTTCACAGTAAAAAAAGTTTTTTTTGTTTTTTTTTTTTAAATGTATGTACACTACTGTTTTAGTAGATATGACTTGCACTGGTGTGACACTGTGCCCTTGCAGGACCCTGGAGCGCACACGTGTGAGGGAAACTGACTTCTATTTAGTTTCACAATAAAAAAGGGTTTTTTTTAAAAGTATGTACACAGATATGACTTGCACTGTGTGACACTGTGCCCTGGCAGGACCTGAAACGCACACGTGTGAATGGAAACTGACTGCTATTATTTCAAATTAAAAAAAAGTTTTTTTTTTTTTTTAAATGTACTATCAGTATATTTATGAAAATCTTAGTAGTGCTATCCAAATAATATATATAAGTTTATGGCAGGGTTATAAACACAATACAGAAGAAATAGACAACCCTTATCAACCAGGCACCTACTAAGACCATACAATTAATATAAATATCTGAATTCTTTTATTTAGTTAATATCCATAAACATATTGAACTATATTTGCAAGTAAAAGGAAACTAAATAAAGTTTATATGCGTTAAAACCAACTCTTAAGATATGCTATCCTTCTTACAAAACCCAGAAAAATATACCATTCACAATTCAGCCTTTTATTTATTTAACACAATTGGGACTAAAAACCTTTAACATCCAAGCAATACAATTCTAAACAGTGTTTATAAAACAATAGGATAATATATATTCTGCTATTTAACTGCAATTTATCCTAATACAAAAATTAACTGACAATATCAGAACTTGCATAGATTGAGTTACTTGGTCAATCAGACGCAGATTTAAACAATATATATATAGGCCTGTGAAATGCTAATTAAAACACACTGTTTCTTTAAATCTATTAAATACAAATTGACTATGCATATAACTTATCTTACAAAACCTTGAATACGTTACCAAAGTAAAAAGCAGGTCGATATCCAATATTTCTTGGTAGGAATTATTTTTACCTCAGATCACCATAAGTGTATATCGCAATCAATGAGAAGGGGTAGATTAGCTTTGCTCAAGTAAAGTGGGTATCTCGCGTCCAGCAGGAACCAGTTACAAGTTTTAGGCTTCAGCAGAAAATCTCCTTTCTCTCCATTGCATTCACTTTTTATTTTGGTTTTCCCATCACTGGTAAATTGTGGGTGGCCCTGCGGGAGCTGACCTTCCCATTGGTTATCTGGGAAGTCTAAATCGGATTGGCCCTTGGAAATTCATTTTTAACAGCCAGAGAGAACCTTCTGCTGTAGTTCTCGCAACATAACACCAGGTGGCAGCACAAACAGACACAGCAACATTTGAAACAGCTTAAGTCAGTATTTCTATGAAATGGTTATTAATTTTTATCATAATTTACTGCGACAACTATTCATAATATTTGTTTTGGATAAGTTATATCTTAATGAATTTTCTGATCATTTTGATATGAAACATCACATATCTAACATTATATTAAAATAAAACTTATATTTCATAGTTATATCACATCAAATATATATCTCATAGTCATATCACATCAAAGTAACTTCCATATTTTCATCTCACTATATTTTAAAAGATGTATGTGAAACTTTATAAACATTTATTTGTATGTTTATATGATATGACTTAATTTCATTTCATGCGGCATTCCGTCTCTTTCTAAGATTGATGCTCATGACCAATGGTTGTCTGTAATAAAAATAGAAATAATTATTAGAGATGATCCCAATCATTAGTATGTGTATGGTCCATAAGTATTTATTTATATTCTTAAAAAACACAGAGGCTAAGTAAGATCTTTTGTGTTTTCAAAACATATATATCATTTCTATGTATATCTGAATTTATCTGTCTGAAAAATATAAGCAAAAACAGAGGTTATTACACATTTTTGACTGACTAAAAACAGTTACCTCCCAAGCTTAGCAATACCCATGTAATAATAAATAGAATTTAGACAATTTCCCAAATTTCTATATTTAATACATTCTGGGGCATGTATTTTAAACAGAGAGAGAAAAAAAATGTTTATTTGCTGTCTGCTTACGTGAACTTCCAGAGTCACACCTTAGCATTTGTCTGTGTTTTTCCAAGGCCTTTATTGCTCCACATGGGGTCAATCCATGAGGAGTTGTAAGAGGTCTTTAAAACAGCATATTTCCTGTTTAGCCAGCAGTGCAGATGTGTATTTAAAAATTTAACACCATGTGCATAAAAGCTGTCTCTCCATGATTTTGATCAGTTCCAAAAGGGTAATTCAGACATTTCGTCTCCATATATTTTGCCTGGATTCCTGAAACTATGTTATATTTTTAGTTCCTTGCTAAATTATACAATTGCATAATTTAACATATTGAGTGTGTGATATCTCCCAGAGATAATCCTTTGTTCTCCTTTCAGCCAAGAATGTCTCCTGTGCAATTGGAGTGGGGGAGATCTAATCCTTTGTCCTACAGACCATGTTCATATCCACAGATCTATTAAATAAAGACAAATATACCTCTATATATTATTTAATAATATTTCAAATACCTTGACATAAATCCCCCTTTCCAATTCAAAAATATGTAGGACACATGTATTTGAATTGGATCAAAGTTAGTGGTATTTGGTGAGGATGTTGACCGTACACATCATGGACAGTCTTCTATGTAGATAGTCTGTCAATTTTGAACCTTCATGTTTATCAGTTAGGCATCTTTAAACTATAGTATGTCTTTAGTTCATTTGGGGATATGACACTTCATTCTCCCTCTATGACTTGTAGTTGGGATCTGGATGACACGCTCGCAATTGATTGATATGGGCCCATTTATCTATGAAACTTTCATTTTTGGGGATCCGTATTTTATAGGCCACTGGAGATATTTTGTCAGTAATGACGAAAGGACCTTTCCATGAGGGAAGAAATTTCTTCTCCCTAACCTGATCTCTTCCAAAGTTATAAAGATAAACTTTATCATTTATTTCATATTCCTTTTTGGATGTTTTGAGATCATAATAGGTTTTAGTGGCAGTTGCGGCTCTTTCTAAATTCCTTTGAGCAAATGCAAAGGCATATTGCAGGTGTTTTCTTAAGGTTCTCCACATATTGATGTGTATTAGCAGCGTTTATCAAGTTTTGGTCTGATGTACGGTATAGCAGGATGCTGAGGTAGAACCATTCTTCTACCAGTCATCAGTTCAAAAGGTGACATCTTGGTAGCACTACTTGGAGTTGCTCTTAATGCCATTAAGACTAGAGGTAGTTTTACATCCCAGTCTTTACCTGTTTCACTCACAAACTTTTTGAGGATTTTAACAATGGACTGGTTGTAACGCTCTACACCACCACTTGAGGCAGCTCTATAAGCAATATGGAGCTTTCTTTTAACCCCTAGTATTTTCCACATTTTTGTCATCACTTCGCTAGTGAAGTGGGTCCCCCGATCTGACTCGATTCTTTGGGGCAGACCAAATCTGGAAAATACATGGTTGATGAGCAATGCTGCACATGTTTCAGCACTATTGTTAGGTGCACTAATTGCACTCTACCCATTTAGTGAACAGGCCATGTCACGGTTAACATGTATTTGTTACCTCTTGATGATCTGTTACTGGGCCAATAAAATCAATTTGTATATCTGACCCATGGCATTACCATCCCCCTTTTCTGCAATGGCGCTCTATGCGTTGGTGCAGTGGGTTGGAACTGTGGACAGATTAAACACCCTTGACAGTAGGTTTGAACATCTTTCAACATGTGTGGCCAAAAAGCATAATCACGCAATATTTCATACTGAGTTTGGCACCCCCGATGACCAGATGTGGGAGCATCATGGGCATGTTGAAGCATTAGACCTCTGAACTTGGTGGGTACTACCCACTGCTGGATGCCAGTTTTGGAGGTTCTAATTAACAAACCATCCTGTAACTTGAATTGTGATCTAGATTTCATTAAGATTCTAAGATCTTCTTTGCCAATTCAATCATCTTTTGAGATGGGGGTTGCTTTCAGGATCTTCTATGTGTTTATAGAAGATGCCTATAATGGGGTCTTCTTTTTGACTAGTGATCAGGTCCTCACTAGGAGAATCCTGACTCCATTGTACCAAATTAGGCTCACTCTGTTGTTTTGCCTGGTTTCTGGTAATGGCTTCTACCTGAATTGCACCCATTAAGTGGTCAATATTAAGAGTTCTCCAGTTATGGCTCCTTGTTTGGCTAATGAATCCGCAAGGTCATTGCCTTCCTTATCCGGACCTAGAATTCTGGAATGACCCTTGGTCTTTTTCCAGTGTATGGTTAAATCATTGGATACTACCAGATTATCAATCTCGCAGAACAATTTGCCATGCTTGACTGGTTTGTTATTGCTTTTCTGCATGCCATTTCTTTTCCAAGTTGGCAGGTATTCAACAAAACTGTCACGCACATAATTTGAGTCAGTTATGATCACAAATTCATGAATACCATGTTCAATAGCCATTTCAATGGTTTTGAAAACAGCAGTTAGTTCTGCAACTTGGACTGGATCTTGGTCCAATGTTGAAACCTACAGATATATTTGAGAATCCGTTTGCCCCAGTTATACCAATGCCAGCGACTAATCTGCGCTCATTAATCAATAGTGGCATGGTAAGAACAACCATCAACATATACCCAAGGTAATGTTTGACAATGGTCCTCATTGTACATTTTATATGGGGAAAGCAATTGTTCTTCCAGAAAATCATCTTCTGATAATTCTTCCCCAGGATCTCTAGCAGTACAGTCGTGGAGCTCAAGCAAGGCCCTTGTGCGACTGGATTCTTTTTATTCTGCTTGTAGCGAATTTCTAAGGGCCAGCCTTGTAAGGAAAGAGTCCACGCTGTTATGCGGCTATTAGACAAATTCCCATCTCTTATTCTCTCACTTTGGCAAATATAGCAAAGGCTGGTGGGCCGTTTCTACAATAATTTTCTCGCCCTGTATATAGCTGCGGAAATTTTGTAGAGCCCATACAGTAGATAAGAGGGCTTTTTCGCAATCGTTAAACTTTATTTCTACTGGGGATAGATTTTTGCTCGCATAAGCAATGGCTTTGTTCAAATTATCATGCTTTTGGTATAACACAGCACTCATGCTTACATCTGTGTACCCTGTTTCTAAGTAGAAAGGTTTACCACCTTCAGGGTACGCTAAGCAAGGTGCTTGAGTGAGTTTTCTCTTCAGCTCTCTGATGGCTGTCTCTTGAGACTCACTCCAGTGCCATTTCACATCCTTCTTTAGAAGAAGTAGTAGTGGGTTTAGCTAATTCCGCATAATTATCAATGAAATTTGCGAGAATAATTCGTCATACCCAGGAATGATCTCATTCCTTTAAGTTAGTTGGGTTTTTAGAATTCACTATAGCTTCCACCTTTTTCTTCTGGGGATTTAATCCATCAGAGGTAACTTCATGTCCCAAGAAGTTTACACGAGTGCGGCACCATTGAGCTTTTTGCAGGGATAATTTGACACCTGCCCTTTTAAGTTGGCTGAGGACGTGTTTAAGCTCTGCAATGTGTTTTTCAAAGTCTGTGCTTTTGATTAAAACATCATCAACATAAGATAAGGTCCCCCTTTCCAGTGCGTCAGGCATAGCCTTATGCATGAATACAGCAAATTCATGTCCAGAATTTATGTATCCAAATGGAAGTCTCTGGAATGCATACTGAACCTTTTGGAAGGAGAATGCTAGCTTATATTGGTCCTCTTCATGTACCTTTATGGTCCAATATCCCTGTGCACAATCAATGGCAGTGAATATTTTGGATCCCTGCATTTGTGCTAGGCACTGGTCAATGTATGGTACAGGCCAGCCAGACATGTATACTCGTTTGTTTAGCTGTCTTAAGTCAGCACACAAACGCCATTGTCCATTGGGCTTAAGGACACCTAGAATAGGATTATTATAAGAGCTGTGCACCTGTCTGATAATACCTCTTTCTTCCAAATTCCTTATGATCTCTGCAAGAGAATCATATGAGGCTAAGGGAAGTCTGTATTGTTTGACAAATACAGGTGGTGCATCGGGATCTGTTTGTATTCTTGCAATGTGCAAGTCTGTAGTACCACAGTCATAAGAATCCTTAGCAAAAATATCCTTGTACTCCATCAGTAGTTCTCGCAGCTGTTGGCGTTCATCATCGCTGGAAACAGCCATTAGCTAAGGATATTTGCTCTTCGACTATTTGCTGAAATCCTGGAAAGATTTCAGGCTGTCCTATTTCATAGGCTTCTTCCAGTCTAGAGGTGAGATCCCCTTGATTATAATTTACATTGCTCCCATGACTCTGGGTATTGGGGTAATCTTGCTGTTTGATTGGCTGATCAAACACTAGAGAGGCTTCTTCAATTTTACAGATGCCTTCCTCTGAGCTGAAGGGGATAAATAGATTGAACATTAAATAGACCCTCTGGCATAGATGCAAAGGATTGTTCTATTAATTGTTCTTCAGTTAGGTATCCTTCAGGTATTAGCCCAATTACATTATTCTGGAATCCAAAAGTGTAATAACTTGATTCCAGTGCATATCCTATGGTAGTTCCCTTGGATAATGTTATATCCTGTGGGGGTCATGTTATGCACAATAATATGTATTGGAACAGTTCCAATATTCACCATAGGAGTGTAAGTCACTGTGACACCCAGATTTTGTATTCTATGGGAGAGGCAAATTAGTGTTTCAGAAGTTTTTAATTTCTGACCTCTCTTTACCTGTAAGGGTAAAAGAAATTTATCAGCCCCAGCAGGAATTATAACATCGCTAGATACCTGCATATTCACAGCATATGGCAATTGCTGGTTTGATTTCAGGGCTGCATTTTCATCCTGAAATACTTCAGGGTCCCCCCTTTAACCTGCTCCAAAGGCAAGAGTTAATCAAATCTATTTGTATGGCATATCTATGTAAAATATCATTGCCAATGTATATTTGATTATGGGGAGTATTTAAAACTAAAAACAGGTGCTTCACTGACTTATTACCAATAAAGATAGATAATAAGCACTTAGCTGTGATGTTATAGCTTTCAGACCTGTCATCCAGGCCGTTGACACAGTGGTCTTGGGGAGAAAGATATTTAATCACTTTAGGTTCAGCTATTTGCGCTAATAAACCTTCGCTTATATAGCTAGCTTCCTGTTTTAAATTTATTTTAGCATACTTGGTTTTACCAAGGTCATGCACTTGTATAGGGATAAATAGATCCTCTTTAACTCTCTCAAATCCCTGTGAGGTATTGGAGCATGGTCTCCCCCTTTAGGGATTTTAGGATCCCCCTTGTGGAGTGATATGGTTAATATATCGCCATCTAGGGAGATATTCGCTATTTTTCCGGGCGAAATTTTAAAAGTATTACCATCAGAGCCACTAAAAGGGAGTCTGATCATCTATTTGTAGAATAGTGATTTCAGGTGTAGAGTTATTCCTGAAATGAATCTCCACAGCATCTGGTTTCTCTTCCACCACGTGACAGCTGTGTCGGGTGCGAGATGTACCAGATTTTTCATAATTGATAGGCCGTTTAACTTGCGACCAAATTACATTATTTATGCAATCAATTATGGTGCTTAATCGTTTCAGGAGATCACTACCAATAATTAAACGATCAGTTGGCAGATCCACTATAATGACAGGGTGTCTTATGACCCTGTTCCCCAATTTAAATTTTAACCAGGCAGTACCGTAGACTTTTAGGGAGTCACCCCCAACACCTATTAGACAACCGTCAAATTCTCTTATTTTGGGTTTGTGGGGTGTTAGCTCATTTAGCTGTGTGTAGTACCCTGTGGGGATAAGATAGTTGCCTGTGACCCAGTGTCAATTAATCCCCTGATAGGGTTGGAGACTGAATCTTGCAGCTCAACTAGTACATAATATCTCCCTGTAGTTTCTATCATTTCACACATAAAATTTGCATTCTTGTACATCTGTGGGCTTCGCCACGTTTTACCTGGATCCGCTGCGTCATTCGATGCAGAGGAAATTTCATACCTACCTGTTTCCCCTATGACAAGGTCAGCTGGGTTCTTGTGTACTGTATCTGTGGAAATAATGTTAAGAGAACACTGCAGAGGAAAAGTTTGGTTAATTTTTCCCGGCTGATATCGCTCATTGTCACAGCTAATTTGTCCGTTTCCGGTCTGTGGGGAGATAACATGATTAGTATCATTGATATTTATTACTACATTTTGTATATCTCTCCCCTCCCCTTCAGGTGATACTGCAGTATTTATGACTGTGCCTGTGGTCCACTGCTGACCACTGGCTGTACCCCTAAAAAAGTATTGTTCGGTTGCTGAGCCGTAGATTTTTGACTCATATTAGCGATTTGTTCGCTCAACCGATTTAATTGGGTAAACAGCATATCTACCTGATTGTACAAGTTACCTCTACCCCTGGGCCTATCTCTTGGTGCCCCATTGTACTGATCCTGGACCATTGGGTTCCCTCAGAATCAGGGCCACTATTTCTATTCTGGCGTGGTTGCCCCTGGGGTTCAGCTTGTTCAGCATTAGTACTTTGGGGAGCATTATATACCTGGGGTGTCTGGTTACCCTGAGAATATCTTCGCCGTCTATTGTATCTACCCTTGCGCGGATACCAATTATTTGGTGAGTATTCTCTTTGTGAGTAATTATTCACCTGATTATGTCCCCCACTTTGGTTATAGTCTCCCTGCGCCTCAACCTGTGTAGGGGGAGGGGCAGAATTAAACCTCTGTGGAGATGGCCTGTTTTGACTGGCCACCTCTGCATAAGTTCTCTTGTTAGACTCCAAATTGAGGGGTTTAGGTGACACCCTAGTTTCTGCTACAATTTTGGGTTTTGATTCCTTTTTAAACCCCCTGCTCACTGGACTGCTGAATAGAGTATAATTTTGTACTCTCTTTGATCAGCCATTCCAATGAGCAGTCCTCATCAAAATCTCTAGCTAAGTTAATTTTGATGGGTGGTAGGCAATGCTTCAAAAAATAAATTTACAAATTCTGAGCCATCAAATCTGGGATTATCTTCAGCCATACTGTACGCATTTTTTCAATACAGAAAGGAATTCGACTGGACTCTGATTCGCACGACACTTTAAACCATATACCGCTATCTTTGCGGCAGTTTTAGTGCGATATTGCCCGAATTCTTTTCTGCATTGTCGTTTATACCCCATTCCAGGAATGAATATTCATATCCTTTAGTGAGGCAAAGAATTTGTGATGCTTACTGTCAAATACCCAAGGTAGAAATTCAATTTTCAATTTCTCACTTGTAACATTCATTATAGCTAACGCATTTTCAAAAGCCTGTAAATGATCAATTACAGATGTTGTTCCCTTATTGGAGAATATAGGTACTGCGCGTTGTACGAAAGTGATTATTTTATGGAATCATAGACTTTATCAGACTTATTTTGGGATTCTCTGTTAGAGTTTCCCTCACCCCGCATCAGCTGCGCTACAGCTGTCCTCTGGATTTACATCCTGAGGGGATTGTCTATTTGGGAAATCTACTTCTGACCCCGTTAGGGGTCATTTGTCTATGTTGTTCTATATATTTTCGTACCTCGTCCCTTACGCGTTCGCTAAAGGAGTTAGCATTATCTGTATTATTCTCACTGCTAATATAGGGGTTTTTCATTATGGCGATATGACCTTTTTAAATCGCTTAATTCTCTCTGGCTTTGCGCAAGCTGTTTATTTAAATCTTGTATCTGCGCGATTAAGTCCATATTGTGCTTATCTAAGGTGGCTAGGTTTTGGGCAAATTCATCCATTTTATTTTTGGCTATTTTTAAACCCTCTTCGCGTCTGCGCGAGGAACGAATACTATTTTCTAGCTCCTGTATTTGCAATCGTTTGTCTGTGACACAAAACGACATTTCGTCAATTATGCATATTAAAAGGGGCCAGGATTTTAGTATTAGTTCGTCTCGCTTTTTGGGGAGCTTCGCATTGATTAATCATTAATAATTCCTGGAAGAATTCATTCTCTTCATTCCACATATTATTATTAACGGTAATATTTTTAGCCCTAGTTTCAAGCGTATCCATAAAATCATTTAATTCACCCGCAATATTAAACTTCCCTTTAAGGTAACTTAAGATATCTTTCTTAAGGACCTGACCTTTAGTAATAGGTATGGTTATGGGACCAATTTCATTGCTATGTATAGAATTAAATGAGTCGCTTCTGGCTACAGACATTATTATATTGGTTTAGTACTTAGTTAAACTAAAACGCTAATACGATTTTTGCCAATAAAAAGAGAGAAGGAAAATTTTTATATTTCAAAAAAAAAATATTATTAATCTTGAAATATGAAAAATTAATATTCCAAAATATGAGAAATTAATATTTTTGATTAACTTTGAAAATATGAAAAATCAATATTTTTGATTAATTTTGAAATATGAAAAATTAATATTTTTATTAATTTTTCAAAATTAATCTTTAATAATATTTCAAGATATTAATGTCAATCTCGAAATATGAAAATTAATATTTCAACTTTTCAAAAAAAATTATATCTTCAAAATATTAATATCGAAATATGAATTATTTTTTTTTTTTTCTCTTTTATAATAATTTCTATTTACTTACAAATATATTATATCAATTATGATGGAATATTAATAAATCTCAGCAGTGCCTCCAATTAATATATCAGTATATTTATGAAAATCTTAGTAGTGCTATCCAAATAATATATATAAGTTTATGGCAGGGTTATAAACACAATACAAAGAAATAGAAACCCTTATCAACCATGCACCTACTAGACCATACAATTAATATAAATATCTGAATTCTTTTATTTAGTTAATATCCATAAACATATTGAACTATATTTGCAGTAAAAGGAACTAAATAAAAGTTTATATGCGTTAAAACCAACTCTTAAGATATGCTATCCTTCTTACAAAACCCAGAAAAAATATACCTTCACAATTCAGCCTTTTATTTATTTAACACAATGGGACTAAAAACCTTTAACATCCAAGCAATACAATTCTAAACAGTGTTTATAAAACAATAGGATAATATATATTCTGCTATTTAACTGCAATTTATCCTAATACAAAATTAACTGACAATATCAGAACTTGCATAGATGAGTTACTTGGTCAATCAGACGCAGATTTAAACAATATATATATAGGCTGTGAAATGCTAATTAAAACACACTGTTTCTTTAAATCTATTAAATACAAATTGACTATGCATATAACTTATCTTACAAAAACCTTGAATACGTTACCAAAGTAAAAAGCAGTCGATATCCAATATTTCTTGGTAGGAATTATTTTACCTCAGATCACCAATAAGTGTATATCGCAATCAATGAGAAGGGTAGATTAGCTTTGCTCAAGTAAAGTGGTATCTCGCGTCCAGCAGGAACCAGTTACAAGTTTTAGCTTCAGCAGAAAATCTCCTTTCTCTCCATTGCATTCACTTTTTATTTGGTTTTCCCATCACTGGTAAATTGTGGGTGGCCCTGCGGGAGCTGACCTTCCCATTGGTTATCTGGGAAGTCTAAATCGGATTGGCCCTTGGAAATTTCATTTTTAACAGCCAGAGAGAACCTTCTGGCTGTAGTTCTCGCAACATAACACCAGGTGGCAGCACAAACAGACACAGCAACATTTGAAACAGCTTAAGTCAGTATTTCTATGAAATGGTTATTAATTTTTTATCATAATTTACTGCGACAACTATTCATAATATTTGTTTTGGATAAGTTATATCTTAATGAATTTTCTGATCATTTTGATATGAAACATCACATATCTAACATTATATTAAAATAAAACTTATATTTCATAGTTATATCACATCAAATATATATCTCATAGTCATATCACATCAAAGTAACTTCCATATTTTCATCTCACTATATTTAAAAGATGTATGTGAAACTTTATAAACATTTATTTGTATGTTTATATGATATGACTTAATTCATTTCATGCGGCATTCCGTCTCTTTCTAAGATTGATGCTCATGACCAATGGTTGTCTGTAATAAAAATAGAAATAATTATTAGAGATGATCCAATCATTAGTATGTGTATGGTCCATAAGTATTTATTTATATTCTTAAAAACACAGAGGCTAAGTAAGATCTTTTGTGTTTTCAAAACATATATATCATTTCTATGTATATCTGAATTTATCTGTCTGAAAAATATAAGCAAAAACAGAGGTTATTACACATTTTTGACTGACTAAAACAGTTACCTCCCAAGCTTAGCAAATACCCATGTAATAATAATATAGAATTTAGACAATTTCCCAAATTTCTATATTTAATACATTCTGGGGCATGTATTTAAACAGAGAGAGAAAAAAAAATGTTATTTGCTGTCTGCTTACGTGAACTTCCCAGAGTCACACCTTAGCATTTGTCTGTGTTTTCCAAGGCCTTTATTGCTCCACATGGGGTCAATCCATGAGGAGTTGTAAGAGTCTTTAAAACAGCATATTTCCTGTTTAGCCAGCAGTGCAGATGTGTATTTAAAAATTAACACCATGTGCATAAAAGCTGTCTCTCCATGATTTTGATCAGTTCCAAAAGGGTAATTCAGACATTTCGTCTCCATATATTTGCCTGTATCCTGAAACTATGTTATATTTTAGTTCCTTGCTAAATTATACAATTGCATAATTTAACATATTGAGTGTGTGATATCTCCCAGAGATAATCCTTTGTTCTCCTTTCAGCCAAGAATGTCTCCTGTGCAATTGGAGTGGGGGAGATCTAATCCTTTGTCCTACAGACCATGTTCATATCCACAGATCTATTAAATAAAGACAAATATACCTCTATATATTATTTAATAATATTTCAAATACCTTGACAGTACACTACTGTTTTAGTAGATATGACTTGCACTGGTGTGACACTGTGCCCTGGCAGGACCTGAAACGCACACGTGTGAAGGAAAATGACTGCTATTATTTCAAATTAAAAAAAGTTTGTTTTTGTTTTTTTAAATGTACACTACTGTTACACCAGATATGAGTGGTGGCACTGGGCAAGTGGGCACAGTATACACTGTGAGCCTGAGCTGGCAGGCAGGCTGCAATTAGATTACACAGGGAAAAAAAGCAGACTGATGTTCTAGCCCTAAAAAGGGCTTTTTGGGGTGCTGTCCTTACAGCAGAGATCAGATGAGTCCTTCAGGACTGTAGTGGACACTGAATACACTATAGCCTAGCTATCGATTTCCCTATTAAATCAGCAGCAGCTACACTGTCCCTCCTCTCACTAAGAATGCAGGCTCCGAATGAATCTAAAATGGATGCTGTCCAGGAGGTGGGAGGGTCTGGGAGGGAGTGTCTGCTGCTGATTGGCTGGAATGTGTTTTGTGACTGTGAGCTACAGGGTCAAAGTTTACTCAATGATGACAAATAGGGGGCGGATCGAACATCGCATATGTTCGCCGTCCGCTGCGAACGCGAACATGCTATGTTCGCTGCGAACTATTCGCGACAGAACTGTTCGCGACATCACTAATTGTGATTAGAAATTCAGATAAGGGGGGAAGCATTGTCGTCCTAGATAAAGAGTCCTACTTTCGTGAGGCACTTTCACAATTATCGGACCCCAAGGTATATCAAAAACTCACAAGAAACCCCACTCTTGGGTACAAAAAGGATCTTGTGAAATTAATCACTGAGGGTATATACCTGGGTGTCTTCAGAGAATCTGATCTGGACAATTTGGTACCTAAGAATCCCCTTGTTCCTATCTTTTACCATGTCCCCAAGGTTCACAAGGACCTCACCAACCCTCCCAGTAGACCTATTGTCTCTGGAGTGGGGTCCTTGTTTGAGCCTTTGGGGGCATGGTTAGATAGCATACTTCAACCATTAGCTGTTAAACAGTTATCCTATTTAAAAGACAGCTCTCATCTCATTCATACCCTTCAAACAGTCACTTGGGAACCACATTATAGTAGTAGACATTAGTTCCCTTTACTCTTCTATACCGCAACATCTAGGGATAGAAGCTGTTGAATTATTTTTGGAAAGAGAACTAAGTCTAGAATTTGAGACTAAGAAATATATAGGAGATGTACTCATGTTTGTGTTGTCACACAATTACTTCATGTTTGAAGGAAGTTTCTACAGGCAAATATGTGGGACGGCCATGGGGGCTATATTCGCCCCCGCGTTCGCTAATTTGTATGTCTCCTGGTGGGAGCTAACTTATATCTACAGTGTACTTAACCCATGGCTAGAGGGTATACTATTATTTGTGAGATACATAGATGATCTCTTGATTATCTTAAAAAGACCTGTGGATGGAGAGTTGTTTAACAAACTCATTGGCTTTTTTGATAACAATTTTATGAATCTCAGATTCACAGGTATATTCAGTCAAACAGAGGTGAATTACCTTGACCTGACTCTACAAATAGAGGGGAATAAAGTTGTTACCAAAACTTATCGTAAGCCCACAGCAGGCAATACGATTCTACATGCCACATCTCAGCACCCCAGACACCTTATTAAAGCAGTCCCAAGAGGACAATTTATAAGGTTAAAAAGAAATACTCAGTCAACAGAAATCTATGAATCACAATCTTTGGATCTTAAAAATAGACTCATAGCCAGAGGGTATGCTCAAGCATTAGAAAAATTTAGAAATGAAATTAAATCCTATGATGTGGGCTATCAAAAAAATAAAGTCAATTCTTTTAATAGAGCCATTGTCTTTACCACTGAGTATACCAGTCAGTATACAAAAATAGCCAAAATTTTACAGAAACATCTACATATATATAGGGAGATCCGATATTAGCACCCATTATCCAAAATTGTAAAATTGTGGCTAAAAAAACAAAAACTTTAGCAAGAAGTTTCTCCCCTAGTAATGTCACTAGAACACGATCTTTGGGACAAGGATGGCTCCATAAATGTCTCAGCAAAAATTGTGGCATGTGTGCCTACATTGGCTTAGGTGACCATTTTCTAAGTAATATCACCCAACGAAGATACAATATGAATTTTTATGCAAATTGCGGCACTACTTTTGCCGTTTATTTGCTTACATGTAACCTATGTCAGCTACAGTATGTTGGCCAAACCTCTAGGGAGGTCAGGAAGAGATTCAGTGAATACCTTAGGGACACTAGGAACTATGTCAAGGAGTCAGCCATAGCTAACCATTTCAATGGTGAACACTTTACCAATATAGCTAATTTATCTATTCAAATTATAGATGTGGCTAGAGTGCCCCCTAGAGGAGGTAACAGATATACGATATTGCAAAGAAAGGAAATTTATTGGATTCTGCAACTAAAAACAAGAAGTCCTTATGGAATGAATAGAAAATGTGACATCAATTTTTTTATTGATGTCTAACAATATATAATTTAAAATAAATAAATATATATATATATCTTTTTGGCTACATTATCCATTATCTTCACCTGGCAATCAATAAAGTCACTTCCTCATATTTGGCTATCCCTTTATGATTGTTCTTTTTTACTTAATTCCAGAATTCACCAATAGTCTTCAACCAGATTGTGTATCCCTTTATTACACTCAGTTATCTTTGGTCTATGCTGCTGTCATTATCTTATTATTTGGTATTTAAAATAGGTTGCAATGCATTTTTAAGTATGGATAGGATAAATTGTATATATACAAAAAAAATCGCACTAATTTGATCATACTTATGCCTTGCCCTATGTTAATATATCAGGTTTTAACATTGTTCATTCAAACATTTTTGTATTGCAAGAATTCAGACAGGAATTGCAACTGATCAGTATATAGTTCTGCTTGTACATATATGCTGCCTGAGGCAGCACTTGTGATCTTACCTTTAACCATATGTCCTGTTGTGTTTTTAATGGGCACTTTAGGGTTAACTTTTTTAATTAGTAGGGTATAAATAGCACATTGTTTAATCATGTACTAGGTCTATGAGTAAGCACCTGTAGGGGGTGCGAAACACGATAGACTGTTGCCTGTTCCACACCTATAGCCTGACTGACATTGATTTTTTGTTGCACAGTCCCTGCTAATTTGGATTGGTATTTACCGTGTATTCTTTCCAATAAACTTGGGATTTTATTTGCAACCAACTATGTGTGAAGCGCCTGCCATTACTTTCTACTCTTGTGTATCACGGTAGTTTGATTCACTACCCACGGCTACGGCACTCCAGAATCAGCAGTGGTTCTACTTCAGGTTCATACCGGATTGAGGGAGATCGTGTGCTGGAGTCATCGGATCCTCCTTGCCCTTTACACAACGCATCTGGTGGGCACCTCTGGGTGTGGGCCTCTGGTGGGTGCCTCTGGTGGGTGCCTCCAGTCTCCGACCTCTGGTGGGCACCTCTGGCCTTTGGTGGGTGCCTCGGGCCTCTGTTGGGCACCTCCTGCCTCGGACCTCTGGTGGGCGCCTCGGGCCTCTGTTGGGCACCTCCTGCCTCGGCCTCTGGTGGGTGCCTCCTGCTTAGGGCCTCTGTTGGGCACCTCCGATCTTGGGCCTCTGGTGGGCACCTCCGGTGTCAGGCCTCTGGTGGGCACCTCCGGTCTCGGGCCTCTAGTGGGCGCCTCTGTTCTTGGGCCTCTAGTAGAAGCCTCCTGCCTTGGGCCTCTGATGGGCATCTCCTGACTCAGGCCTCTGGTGGGCACCTCCGGTCTCGGGCCTCTGGTAGGCACCTCTGGGCTCGTGCCTCTGTCAGACACCTCCGGGCTTAGGCCTCTGGTGGGCACCTCTGATCTTATGCCTCTGGTGGGCACCTTTGGTCTCGGGACTCTGGTGGGCGCCTCCTACCTCGGGCCTCTGGTGGGCACCTCCTGCCTCGGGCCTCTGGTGGGCACCTTCGGGCTCGGGCCTCTTTTAGGCACCTCCGTACCTCCGGGCTCATGCCTCTGTCAGACACCTCCAGGCTTAGGCCTCTGGTGGGCACCTCCGGTCTCGGGCCTCTGGTGGGAGCCTCCTACCTCGGGCCTCTATTTTGCACATCTGGTCTCGGGCCTCTGGTGGGCGCCTCCTGCCTCGGACCTCAGTGGGCGTCTTGGGCCGCTGTTTGGCATCTCCTGCCCAACGGGCCTCTGGTGGGAGCTTTGAGTCTCGGGCCTCTTGTGGGTGCCTTGGGTCTCGGGTCTCTGGTGGGCACCTCCTGCCTCAGGCCTCTGTTGGGCACTTCCGGTCTTGGGTGTCTGGCAGGCACCTCCAGTCACGGGCCTCTGTTGGGCACCTCCGGTCTCAGGGCTCTGGTGGGCGCCTCCGGTCTCGGGCCTCTGGTAGGCACCTCCGGTCTCTGGCTTCTGGTGGACACCTCCGGGTTCGGGCCTCTGGTGGGCACCTCGGGCCTCTGGTGGTCACCTCCTGCCTCGAGCCTCTGGTGGGTGCCTCCGGTCTCTGACCTGTGGCACACACCTCCAGTCACAGGCCTCTGTTAGGCACCTCTGGACTCGGGCATCTAGTGGGTGCCTCCTGCCTCAAGCCTCTGGTGGGCCCCTCCAGTCTCCGACCTCTGGTGGGCGCCTCAGGCTTTTGGTGGGCTCCTTGGGCCTCTGGGTGCCTCCTGCCTCAGACCTCTGGTGGGTGCCTCTGGCCTCTGTTGGGCACCTCCTGCCTCAGGCCTCTGGTGGGTGCCTCCTGACTCAGACCTCAGTTGGGCGCCTCTGATCTTGGGCCTCTGGTGGGCACCTCCGGCCTTGGGCCTCTGGTGGGCACCTCCTGCATCGGGCCTCTAATGGACACCTCCTGCCTCGGGCCTCTGGTGGACACCTCCGGTCTCGGGCCTCTGGTAGGCACCTCCGGTCATGGGCCTCTGGTGGGCACCTCCGGTCTTAGGCCTCTGGTGGGCATCTCCGGTCTCGGGCCTCTGGTGGGTGCCTCGGGATCGGGCCTCTGGTGGGCACCTTTGGTCTTGGGACTCTGGTGGGCGCCTCCTACCTCGGGCCTCTGGTGGGCACCTCCTGCCTCGGGCCTCTGGTGGGCACCTTCGGGGCTCGGGCCTCTTTTAGGCACCTCCGTACCTCCGGGCTCATGCCTCTGTCAGACACCTCCGGGCTTAGGCCTCTGGTGGGCACTTCTGATCTTAGGCCTCTGGTGGGTACATCTGGTCTCGGGCCTCTGGTGGGCGCCTCCTGCCTCGGACCTCAGTGGGCGTCTTGGGCCGCTGTTTGGCATCTCCTGCCCAACGGGCCTCTGGTGGGAGCTTTGAGTCTCGGGCCTCTTGTGGGTGCCTTAAGTCTCGGGCCTCTGGTGGGCGCCTCTGGTGTCTGACCTCTGGTGGGCGCCTCCTACCTTGGGCCTCTGTTTGGCACATCTGGTCTCGGGCCTCTCGTGGGCGCCTCCTGCCTCGGACCTCTGTGGGTGCCTTGGGCCGCTGTTGGGCACCTCCTGCCTCGGACCTCTGTGGGTGCCTTGGGCCGCTGTTGGGCACCTCCTGCCTCAGGCCTCTGGTGGGCGCCTCGAGTCTCATGCCTCTGGTGGGCGTCTCGAGTCTCGGGCCTCTTGTGGGCACCTTGGGTCTCAGGCCTCTGGTGGGCACCTCTGGCCTTGGGCCTCTGGTGGGCGCCACCATTCTCGGGCCTCTGGTCGGCACCTCTTGCCTCGGTCCTCTGTCGGACACCTCCGGTCTCGGGCCTCCGGCAGGCACCTCCGGTCATGGGCCTCTGTAGGGCACCTCCGGTCATGGGCCTCTGTCGGGCACCTCCGGGCTCAGGTCTCTGGTGGGCGCCTCTGTTTTGGGCCTCTATTGGGCACCTCCTGCCTCGGGCCTCAGTTTGGTGCATCTGGTCTCGGGCCTATGGTGGGCACCTCCTTCCTCAGACTTTTGTAAGTGTCTCTGGCCTCTTTTGGGCAACTCCTGCCTTTGGAGGGTGCCTCTAGTCTCGGGCCTCTGGTGGGTGCCTTGAGTCTCGGGCCTCTGGTTGGCACCTCGAGCCTCGGGACTCTGGTGGGCACCTCTGGCCTTGGGCCTCTGGTGGGCTCCTCCAGCCTTTGGCCTCTCATGAGTGCCTCTGGCCTTCGTCCTCTGGTGGGTGCCTCCTGCCATGGGCCTCTTGTGAGCGCCTCCGGTCTTAAGCCTCTGGTGGGCATCCCGGTCTCAGGCCTCCGGTGGGCGCTTATGGCCCAGGGCCTCCGTGGATGTCTCCTGTCTTCAGTCTAAGTGTGCACTCCTGTACCTATACCTACAGTGGGCCTCTGGTAGGTGCCTCCTGCCTCGATCCTCTAGTGTGAACCTTCGGTCTCGGGCCTCTGGTGGGTGCCTCTGGGTGCGGGCCTCTGGTGGCACCTCCTGCCTCCGGCCTTTGGTGAGTGCTGTGGTGACATTTTATCACAGGAATATTAAAATATAGCTCACAGATTTTATACCTGGCAATTCACATAGCTGGTTTTAAAGTTGAATATTCAAGTAGTTCTTTTGTCTAGTTTCTGTCTAAGTAGGACACTCCCAATAGCCTCTGAGTGGCATTTGATAAACCACTCCCTTTTGAATTGGGGTATAAAATACTGTAACACCAAAACCTCTGTCTCTTTTTCTTATCTTACTTATCCTGGAAAGATGGCTGATGGTGGACACCTTGGAAAATGTGGCTAAGTATATTCCTATGATTATTTTAGCATTATTGGACTAATTTGGGGTTATTGTAATAAAGTTGCCCTGTATTCAATATGTGGACTGTGTATATATACTTGTAAATATTTCTCTTATTATTAACATATATTGATTACAAATAAAATGTTTGGAAAAAAATGGAGACCCTCTCATGGAGTTTATTTCACAACTTATTTGTATTGGTTTAGTGGTATTACCATAGAGATGACTAAATTAGAATTATATTTAGTATAAAGTAAAGATATTTTAAATTAATAAATAACCACATTTTGGCGGCCATGAAGTTGTAGACAAATCCATATGCCAACTAGTTTTGCAGGAATCAAATGAATGTTGATTTATTTCAGAATATTGCACCTGTATTTCAGGTGGAATTGTCTGTATAAATTTGAATTTCTATAGTTTCTTGGGTGATGGTAAATTAGTAGCTCAGTCAAAGAAAAATTCTCATTTTAGAGCAAATAATACAATTGTGTGTTACTGCAAAATGTTTAAATTTAACTGCTGTAAAGTTAGATTATAGCAAAGTTATTGTATGCAGTACTGTATTTAAATAGAGCAAATAATGGTTGGTTTCAGCAGGCCTGTTGTATAAAATATTAGTTTTTTTTGGTAAACTGTTTATTTTCACTGCTGGGATTTATAGATTGTCTGTAGCTTTACATTTGACCTGCAATTTATTTGAGAGTAAAATAGTTTAGAATTGTTGTTTTCTGTAGAAATCTAATGAATTTTAGAGACATGTGTTGTGTTGGTCCCATCTAAATGTTTTTACAAACAAAAGCTTTACAGTACTATTTAATAACTGCCATAGTAAGGTTAAAGTGATTGACTTCTGCTCCTTTATAAATGGAATATAATGTACATTTTATAAAGATAGTAATTTTCTTTTTCAAAGGATTCGTTTCTGTGAATGTGTTACACCCAGAGCTGTAGCTTGCCCTATACATAAATTTTATTCTGAATTGTTCTGGAATTTGTGTTTGCATTTATTTGCATGGGATTTGAACTTTAAATTTATAGTCTAGTACAATTCAAATTTGGTTTTGTTTGAATGTTCACTTTTGTGAGCAAATGTTTCAGATTATATGGGAAATTGTGTAGAATTTAAAGTTAAGAAATTACAGTTTAACTTTGGTAATATGCTAATCCATAAGCAGTTTAAAGCATATTTTGTTTTTCCCTCCCTCTTCTTCCATTTCTTTGTTTGTAAGTAGATAGTTCAGATTTTTAATTAAGTTTATATGGAATACAAAAAAGTGTAACCTTTGTTTGGGTAACAAAGTTAAAAATTTGCATTTTAAAGTCTGTATTGCTAGGGCATGGAAAAAGACAGAGGCTCCTACTTTGGCTCAGTTAACACAACTCATAGACTACTTAGCTTCTATGGTACAGGGCTGCTATAACGCGACTGAGCATATGAACAAATACTGGATGATCTCCTGGAGTATGTGGCTCCTTAAACCTCTTTAGGTACCTGCAGGTACTTAATAACCACTAAGGTCTATGGACTAGTTCCTTCCCCTTCCCCCTTGGATGCACCTATACCCCTTACCCTATTTCCCCTCCCTTCCCACTTTTTTTTTCTCTCCCCTTCTTCTCCCCTTTCTTCTCTTTTCTTCTTTCTCTCTTTTCCTGCCTTCTGTTCTTTCACTTCTGTACTGTACTCATGTGATGTGCAGGCTACACAGATTCTGCTGGGAGTAATGAATCATTACCATACATCACACATTTAAACTGCAACATAGGGAATACACATCCTAGCAATACTCAGCTACGGTATTGATTTATATTGCTTTGCATATGAGATGAAAATACCTCCTATGAGATCTTTTACCCTAAGTATAAAAGAAAGTAAGTTGTTTCATTGGATACAATTGACTCTTATGTGAAAAGAAAAATAATTCATATGTTGGATATGTACAAAACTTGATTCTACTCTGTACACTTAAGTGAATTGATTTGTGTCATGTTATGTTTCTATTGTGTACTTTAAGCTATTCAATAAAGCTTTTTGAAAATTTAAAAAAAAATAAAAAAAATTGCATTTTCCTGTGTTTGGAGCAGATCCTGGAACCAAAACTACAGTTGAAATTAGCATTTCAAAAAGTTCTATAGAAACTTCCTGTACTTACCTGAAACCAAATAAAAGTGCAATTTGCTTACAAACTGGTTTATGAGGTTGTAAGCCTTAATACATTTATTTGCCTTAAAGGGACAGTCTACCATAGAATTGTTATTGTTTTAAAAGATAGATAATCCCTTTATTACCCATTCCCCAGTTTTGCACAAGCAACACTGTTATATTAATATACTTTTTATCACTGAAGAATGTACCTTGTATCTAAGAACATTCTTCCAGCCCCCTGATCACATGACTGTGACTGTTTATTATCTATTGTCTTGCAGTTAGCATTGTTTTGGGCTAAATGTTAAATAACTCCCTGTGCCTGTACACAGTGTTATCTATATGGCCCACATTGTTTTATATTCTCTTTGTGTTGTTAAAAAGCCTGTGATAAGAGGCAGCCCTCAAAGGCTTAGAAATTAGTATATGAGCCTACCTATGTTTAGTTTAAACTAAGAATACCAAGAGAAAACCCCCCGCAAATTTGTTGATAAAAGAAAATGTACATTAAGATTAATCTGATTCCCTCTTCCCAGTGGAGGCTCCTCCATTTGAGCACATTCGCACGTGCCCCCCTCAGCATCCCTGAAGAAAAAAATATATAATTTTTCCAATAGCCCCCTATTGAAAAAATTATATTTTTTTTACCCCCCAGAAAAAAATACAATATAAACTTTTATTTTATTTTTTTTCAATTATTTAAGTAAAAGTGCCATAATATTACACAAATACAGTATTACTTAGCTTACATAGATACACAGCCTGCCTGCCTGGCCCCTGTACTAAATTTTAATCTATCTATCAAAGCCCTATGGCACTGTGCTTTGCGCAATCTAAAATTGCCTGCTGCGCAGCTCCCAGCCTCCCCATCCCCATACTTAGCTGTTCGCACACTTCAGCCTGTGCGAGGGGTGGGAGGGACTCGAGGGAGACAGGCAGCAGGCCATCAGCAGCCAGTGACAGAGTAACAGAGAAGAGCCGCGTCATCAACTCATCATTCCCATATGATCATGTGACATCCTTTTGACTGCCTGCAGACCGGGAGAGTAAGAGTTGTTGCTGTGATGCCCCAGACAGTGTTTGCGCACTAAAAGGTAGAGGTAAGGGCTTATGTATTTTTTTTATTTTTGTGGTTTGATCACACCATGTTTACTAATATAACTGCTCTGCTGTATATTTAGTTAGTTAACTTCATTTGTTTCCGGTGGTGGCCCAGTGTGTATATACACACAACTCTACATGGCACAACAGGCAACGTCATCAACTACATTTGAGCCTGGCCGGTGGCCTCTGTCACTTAGGCTGCATCTGCCGAGTGCTTCTGACTGCTTGTTTTTCTTCTCTCTCCCCCTTGAAACTAAAGTTACAGCCTTACAGTAATGATAACTAACTAACTACCACGCTGAACTGGAACTTCCTAAACACAGATATCTATGCATTATATATCGCACGGTATATAATGTATAGATATCTGTGTTTAGGAAGTTCCAGTTCAGCGTGGTCAGTTAGTTATCATTACTGTAAGGCTGTAACTTTAGTTTCAAGGGGGAGAGAGAAGAAAAACAAGCAGTCAGAAGCACTCGGCAGATGCAGCCTAAGTGATTGTAGCAAAAAAGCAGACGCACGTTACTGGCTTCCTCCCCCAGTCACCCTTCAGTAGTTTAGTAGCAACAGTCTTCCCTCCTGCACTGTCTGCTAGAATTGAGAGGTAGAGCAGAGGAATCTAAGCTTTATGTGGTGCAATTTAGCTCCGTGTGCTAAACACTGCATATATCATCTTGACAGACAGTGTTTAGCACACGGAGCTAAATCCCACAGCATAAAGCTTCTATCCTATGTGAATGTCTGTGCTTGCTATTTAGCAATAACATCTCTGCAGAGTGTGCAGGCTAATAAATTCCAGCCAGGGGGTAGAGTCCTTATTGGCTGCCTAGTGCCTCCCTTTTCAGTGTTTTAACTATTCAGGTATTAAATAGTTTAAATTACAGTGGCAAAACCATGATTTCCCTATGTAAATTTGCCAACACTTTCTGTCTCTGTATCTCTCCCCCCTCTCTGTGTTTGTGTTTCTCCCCCCCTCTCTGTCTCTGTATCTCTCCCCCCTCTCTGTATCTCTTCCCCCTCCCTGTCTTTGTATCTCTACCCCCTCTCTGTCTTTGTATCTCTCCCCCCTCTCTGTCTCTGTATCTCTCCCCCCTCTCTGTCTCTGTATCTCTCCCCCTCTCTGTCTTTTTTTCTCTCCCCCCTCTCTGTCTCTGTATCTCTCCCCCCTCTCTGTCTTTGTATCTCTCCCCCCTGTCTGTCTCTGTATCTCTCCCCCCTCTCTGTCTTTGTATCCCTCCCCTCTCTCTGTCTCTGTATCTCTCCCCCTCTCTGTCTCTCTCCTCCCTCTCTGTCTCTGTATCTCTCCCCCTCTCTGTCTTTGTATCTCTCCTCTCTCTCTGTCTCTGTATCTCTCCCCCTCTCTGTCTCTTTATCTATCCCCCTCTGTCTTTGTATCTCTCCCCCCTCTCTGTCTCTGTATCTCTCCCTGCTCCATGTCTTTGTATCTCTCCCCCCTCTCTGGCTCTGTATCTCTCCCCACTCTTTCTGTCTTTGTATCTCTCCCCCCTCTCTGTCTTTGTATCTCTCCCCCTCTCTGTCTTTGTATCTCTCCCCCTCTCTGTCTCTGTAGCTCTCCCCCCTCTCTGTATCTGTATCTCTCCCCCCTCTCTGTCTCTGTAGCTCTCCCCCCTCTCTGTCTCTGTATTTCTCCCCCTCTCTGTCTCTGTATCTCTCCCCCTCTCTGTCTCTGTATCTCTCCCCCTCTCTGTATCTCTCCCCCTCTCTGTCTGTGTATCTCCCCTCTCTGTCTCTGTATCTCCCCCCTGTCATTGTATCTCTCCCCCTCGCTGTCTCTGTATCTCTCCCCCTCGCTGTCTCTGTATCTCCCCCCTGTCATTATATCTCTCCCCCTCGCTGTCTCTGTATCTCTCCCCCCCTCTCTGTATCTGTGTGTTTGTATCTCTCCCCCTCTCTCCCTCTTCCCCCTATGTCTCTCTCTTTCCCCCTCTCTGTATCTCACTATCCCCCTCTCTGTATCTCTCTCCCCCCCCCTCTTTGTTGCTCTCTCTCTGTGTCTCTCTCCCTCTCTCTCACCCTTCTCACTATGTCTCTCTCTCTGTATCTCGCTCTTTATCTCCCCCTCTCTCTCTCTGTATCTCGCTCTTTATCTCCCCCTCTCTCTCTCCCCCTCTCTGTCTGTCTCTCTCCCCCCCTCTCTCTCCCCCCTATCTCTCTTTCCCCCTCTCTCTCTCTCTCTCTCCCCCCCCTCTCTCTCTCTCCCCCTCTCTCTCTCTCTCTCCCCCCCCCTCTCTCTCCCCCTCTCTCTCCCCCTCTCTGTCTCTCTCTCCCCCCTCTGTCTCTCTCTCCCCCTCTATCTATTTCTCTTTTTTCCCCTCTCTGTTGCTCTCTCTCTGTGTGTCTCTCTCTCTCCCCCTCTATCTCTCTCTCTCTCTCTCTCTCTCTCACCCCTCTCTCTATGTCTCTCTCTGTATCTCTCTCTTTCTCTTCCCCCCCTCTCTCTCTCCCCCCTCTCTCCCCCCCCCCCCCTGTCTGTGTCTCTGTCTCTCTCTCTCTCTCTCTCTCTCTCTCTCCCTCTCTCTCTGTCTCTCTCCCTCCCCCCCTCTCTGTCTGTCTTTCTCATGAGTGTTTTTGTGTTGTGTGCATGCATATGCTTGTGTGTATGTGTGGTGTGCGTGCTTATGAGCGTATCTATGTTTAGTGTGTGTGCTTATGAGCGTATCTATGTGTGGTGTGCGCCGTGGGCAGTTATATAAAAATGGGGGAGGAGGGGGCTGCTTTACTTTAAAATGCCCGGGCCTATTTTTGGTCCCAGTCCGGCCCTGGAGAGAACGGTGAGTAAATGTGTAGCCTGTCATTTATTTTATCAACTGTGTAATATATTTCTCCTTGTGACTTGTGAGCCATGGATCTTCCAATTAAAATATCAGGAGGTCTAACCTAGGGGCAGATTTATACATGCAGCTGCAGCATTTGCTAAAGAGTTAGGCCTAGATTTAGAGTTTGTCGTTAGCCGTGAAAACCAGCGTTAGAGGCTCCTAACGCTGGTTTTAGGCTACCGCCGGTATTTGGAGTCACTCAAAATAGGGTCTAACGCTCACTTTCCAGCCGCGACTTTTCCATACCGCAGATCCCCTTATGTAAATTGCGTATCCTATCTTTTCAATGGGATTTTTCTAACTCCGGTATTTAGAGTCGTTTCTGAAGTGAGCGTTAGACATCTAACGACAAAACTCCAGCCGCAGGAAAAAAGTCAGTAGTTAAGAGCTTTCTGGGCTAACGCCGGTTTATAAAGCTCTTAACTACTGTACTCTAAAGTACACTAACACCCATAAACTACCTATGTACCCCTAAACCGAGGTCCCCCCACATCGCCGACACTCGAAAAATAATTTTTAACCCCTAATCTGCCGACCGCCACCTACGTTATCCTTATGTACCCCTAATCTGCTGCCCCTAACACCGCCGACCCCTATATTATATTTATTAACCCCTAATCTGCCCCCACAACGTCGCCTCCACCTGCCTACACTTATTAACCCCTAATCTGCTGACCGGACCTGAGCGCTACTATAATAAAGTTATTAACCCCTAATCCGCCTCACTAACCCTATCATAAATAGTATTAACCCCTAATCTGCCCTCCCTAACATCGCCGACACCTAACTTCAATTATTAACCCCTAATCTGCCGACCGAATCTCGCCGCTATTCTAATAAATGTATTAACCCCTAAAGCTAAGTCTAACCCTAATACTAACACCCCCTAAATTAAATATAATTTAAATCTAACGAAATTAATTAACTCTTATTAAATAAATTATTCCAATTTAAAGCTAAATACTTACCTGTAAAATAAATCCTAATATAGCTACAATATAAATTATAATTATATTATAGCTATTTTAGGATTTATATTTATTTTACAGGTAACTTTGTATTTATTTTAACCAGGTACAATAGCTATTAAATAGTTAAGAACTATTTAATAGCTAAAATAGTTAAAATAATTACAAATTTACCTGTAAAAGAAATCCTAACCTAAGTTACAAATAAACCTAACACTAGACTATCAATAAATTAATTAAATAAACTACCTACAATTAACCTAACACTACACTATCAATAAATTAATTAAATACAATTGCTACAAATAAATACAATTAAATAAACTAGCTAAAGTACAAAAAATAAAAAAGAACTAAGTTACAAAAAATAAAAAAATATTTACAAACATAAGAAAAATATTACAACAATTTTAAACTAATTACACCTACTCTAAGCCCCCTAATAAAATAACAAAGCCCCCCAAAATAAAAAAATGCCCTACCCTATTCTAAATTACTAAAGTTCAAAGCTCTTTTACCTTACCAGCCCTGAACAGGGCCCTTTGCGGGGCATGCCCCAAGAAATTCAGCTCTTTTGCCTGTAAAAAAAAACATACAATACCCCCCCCCCCAACATTTCAACCCACCACCCACATACCCCTAATCTAACCCAAACCCCCCTTAAATAAACCTAACACTAAGCCCCTGAAGATCATCCTACCTTATATAATTATAATTTATATTGTAGCTATATTAGGATTTATTTTACAGGTAAGTATTTAGCTTTAAATTGGAATCATTTATTTAATAAGAGTTAATTAATTTCGTTAGATTTAAATTATATTTAACTTAGGGGGGTGTTAGTATTAGGGTTAGACTTAGCTTTAGGGGTTAATACATTTATTAGAATAGCGGCGAGATTTGGTCGGCAGATTAGGGGTTAATAATTGAAGTTAGGTGTCGGCGATGTTAGGGAGGGCAGATTAGGGGTTAATACTATTTATGATAGGGTTAGTGAGGCGGATTAGGGGTTAATAACTTTATTATAGTAGCGCTCAGGTCCGGTCGGCAGATTAGGGGTTAATAAGTGTAGGCAGGTGGAGGTGACGTTGTGGGGGGCAGATTAGGGGTTAATAAATATAATATAGGGGTCGGCGGTGTTAGGGGCAGCAGATTAGGGGTACATAGGGATAATGTAAGTAGCGGCGGTTTACGGAGCGGCAGATTAGGGGTTAATAATAATATGCAGGGGTCAGCGATAGCGGGGGCGGCAGATTAGGGGTTAATAAGTATAAGGTTAGGGGTGTTTAGACTCGGGGTACATGTTAGAGTGTTAAGTGCAGACGTAGGAAGGGTTACCGCATAGCAAACAATGGGGCTGCGTTAGGAGCTGAACGCGGCTTTTTTGCAGGTGTTTGGTTTTTTTCAGCTCAAACAGCCCCATTGTTTCCTATGGGGGAATCGTGCACGAGCACGTTTTTGAGGCTGGCCGCGTCGGTAAGCAACTCTGGTATCGAGAGTTGAAGCTGCGTTAAAAATGCTCTACGCTCCTTTTTTGGAGCCTAACGCAGCCTTTATGTGGACTCTCGATACCAGAGTTATTTTTATGGTGCGGCCAGAAAAAAGCCGGCGTTAGTTTTTTACCGACAAAACTCCAAATCTAGGCCTTAGTGAGGTACTATGATAACTTTTTTTATCACAGCAGCTAGCCTTCAAACAATCAAGTCTGCATTCCTATGTTTTTAATTCTCTTCAGATAACCTTTGCCCTCTTTGTGTGTTGGTCTGACACCCTTTAGTGTTCATAAACACACATAGGATTCAGCACACTCCTTCAGTGTTATATGGTGCATGTCCAGCAGCTAAATAATTGTCATAATTAGCTCACATAGAATTAAAAGGTTTATTTGTTCTAGACCTTTGCATTTAAATGTTTGTTTTCTTTATGTCTTGGTTTTCTCAGTATTTTCATGATGCATATTTTTGCCCTCTGAAATTTAAAAAAATTCTAATAACCATAAATTATATGCAGGTAACCTCCAAATGTACATTATGAAGAAAATGTAATAATGAGTTAAAGGGACACTGAACCCACATTTTTCCTTTCATGATTCAGATAGAACAATTTTAAACAACTTTCCAATTTACTTCTGTTATCTAATATGCTTTGTTCTCTTGATATCTGTTGTAAAAAAGGATACCTAGGTAGGCTCAAAAGCAGCAATGCACTACTGGGAATTAACTGATGTTTAGTGCCTGCACATATATGCCTCATGTCATTGGCTCACCCAATATGTTCAACTAGCTCTCAGTGAGATATTGATGCTCTTTCAATAAAGGATACAAAGAGAATGAAGCAAATTTGATAATATAAGTTATATATAGATATATATATACATACACACACACACACACACACACACACACACACACACACACATTAAAATGGGCGGGGCCATCTGAGGGGCGGGGCTAGTGCTCCCCCATCCTCAAAAGTCACCAGCCGCCACTGCTTGTGAAGGGCGTACTGTCATACTCACATTGAGTCTTGAACTCGAATAAACCAAAATAACTGCAACAGGTTTCAAACTGCAAACCTTCCGCTTGCTAGGCAGCTAAGCTAAACATCAGGCTACTACAGCTGGTCAAAGGACTCTTCCCATACCAGACTATTCCAGTGTGATCAGGACCAAACAGGGACTTACCCTTGTAAGGAAGCGTCAGAAACTCAGAATAAAAAAACACTGATCAAGAGCATAGTGCGAAGCCATGAAACTTGGCTCCTGACTAAAACTAGCATGGAAGCAACAGAAAAAATGAATTGGCTAGCATAAGACTCAATTCTGTTCTGGACCTTTTCCAAAGGAGTACCATCAATTGGAATCAGACAAGGCATTGCACCCTAAGATGTCGCACTAGCAACAGTGGTAATACAACTTCTACATAAGCCTACAGCTTAGTCAAATGATCCAAAAAGGAACAGTTAAGCCAGAGTAGAAATGTCCTACTACTATAGGCACCATGCCCATGACGTTTAATGGAGACAACGACAGGAAACATCTGTTTAAAGATGAGAGACAGAGAAAAAAGGAATCCCTGACTCTCCCAATACTGTTACTAATACTCCTAGCACGGTCTGGAACAGGAAAAAACTTCCACAGAGGAATGCTAGCATTTGTAAAATTAACTAGATTCTCTAGGATTGACGACAGGCGTATCGTAGTCATACCAAGTAGCCAAAACCTTTTTAAACATACACAAAGGTGATCAGGCTTAAATCTGAAGGATATTACTTCAGCCTTAAAATAAGGAATTATACTATCCGAATATGAGATTTCACCCTCAGAGGCTACTGACGTATCCTCCTCATTTGAGCTATGAGGAAAATAACCAACGTAGCTGCAGGCGGTACAGAAACCTTACTACCTGGGATTCTAAAATTCCTCTTGCGATTTCCCTAATATATGAAAAGCAAATAATGCCACAGATAATGCAAAAGATGCCTGGGCAACAATCTGCAAGCAAAACTCCTCCTCCAGGACGCCCTAAAACAAGGGCTTGGGACATTTGAGGAGACAACTGTGGCACTGACCAAACAGTATCATCCTGAGAGACATTTGGCTATCAAAACATATTTTCAATGATTTAAAAAAAAAAAAAAACCATAATCAAACTCAATCATGAACACTGTCACTTTAAGAGTAAAAAAACAGACAAGAGATAGGGTAAGCCTGAAAGCATATAAAAGAGCAGACTAATGTTCCCATTAACCCTGTAACATAAAAAAAGATTAAACCTAATTCTCTAACCATAGAGAATTATAATGATACCTTATGCCTTCAAGGGGAGGAAATTCCATCATAACAAATGAGGTTGAAGTCACCTAGATTCCTGACAACTGTGGGAAACCCAAACCCCTTCACCCTAAAGACACAAAAGATTTTTTATTAAATATTCTATTGATCTCTGCTGAGGCGATATGGCAATACACATACCGCTAACACAGAACAACACAGAAAAATAGCCCGACACTCTGTCTCAGTTGGAGGAGGAGTCTGGGTCACGTGAGCAAGACAGCAAGGTCTCAGAAATGGCGCCTCTCCGATCCTCCAAGAAGAAGGCGGAGCCAAGGACCAGCAGAACGCACAAAGCAAATTTCTAAAAGGAATGGCGCCGCTCCGATGCTCCAAGCAGGAGGTGGAACCAAGGAGCAGCAAAATAGTATATCTGAATAAAAATGTGCTCCAACCGAAATAAACAGCAAATCAGATAAATCAGATAAATTGAGGGTTAATACAGCGAAATAACTGACTGACTAAACCCTGGTTAAATCACTGACCAACTGTCTGAACTCACTTAGGGGCAAGACAAAAAAACTTTAACACATCGTCACTCCGTAGCAGGAGCAGAGAAATCATATACCCTGTCTTTGAAAATAACACTATTATAGTCAAAACACTAGATCTAATGCTGAAACAGGTGATTGAACAAAAAACAGAGCCTCATGTAACTGTTGAACCCCTAATGCACAAAGGGGGGAACAGCTTCTCTCATGTCACACAGAAAGAGCCTGCCCCCTCCATAAATAAAACCCCAGCTAGGATATTGTGTCCCATAATACAGGCTGCAGACCCTTAAAAGTGCACAGTCTCCCCTAGATAGAAGATAAAAGGCACTTACCTGCATTCCAGTCGTCCGGCAGCAGTCAGACGACCTCACCAAGTATGAGACGATGCCACTCCTAACAGAGACCTGTGGAAAAAAAGAAAGACAGAGTAAACCTACTCAGGCTTTCTAAACCAGGGCAGCAAACTGTTAGGAAAACGCAGCAAAGCACACTTTACAAGTTCCTAACTGCTTAAAAGCCACCACTGCCCAACTGAAGAGTCTAACGTGGAGTACGGCTAGATCCATCTTGAGAGGAAAGGATCAGAGCAATCCTACTCTGACTTTCAAAATAAAAAAAATCTTGATTGAAGTGAAATAAATCCATTTTCTTCAGACACCAAACACTTCACTCCTCCTTGCATGAGAGGCAAAGAGAATGACTGGGGATTGTGGCCAGAAGTGATATTCTCAACAGTAATTGATGATGAACTGTGGACTCACCGTGTCATTAGAAAGAAATATGTGTATATTTTACATCAGCAATACTGTGCATCAGGGATAAAACAAAAAAATAATTACATGTATTTTAAAAGCACATACTGTATCTAGGAGATTTATTTAATATATTTATTTATATATATAAATGTATTTTATTTAAAAAAACAAACAAACAGCAAAACACATAAAAGAAAGAAAAATACAGACATATCCAATGCAGTATAAATGTTGTTACACAAGTGATAGCGGAGTTCACCATTTTACTTAATTATTTATTTCATTTTGTTGCAAGTTTAAAGGGACATTCGGGTGTAACAATGAAATTATCTGTTTTGTTAAACCCTTTTCATTTTAATTTTGTAAACTATAATCTTCTGTTACTATGTGAAACTCATTTGTAAGGGTTAATAAACACATTAATATGTATCCTCTCAGTGCTCAACCTCTGTTCTGCCTCAAATAAAAATACAACCTGTTAACCAATCAGAAACAGGCATACATATGTATGCCTCAGTCACATACATATCCTCATCTGGATTAGCACAGGGGTGTTACAGTAGCATAACTGACTGTATATGAGCCCTTTGCAGGGTTAAACACATAGTAACATGATGAATTTGTTTTATAGTTCTCTAATCTTATTTTTTACACTACAGGGAGTGCAGAATTATTAGGCAAGTTGTATTTTTGAGGATTAATTTTATTATTGAACAACAACCATGTTCTCAATGAACCCAAAAAACTCATTAATATCAAAGCTGAATATTTTTGGAAGTAGTTTTTAGTTTGTTTTTAGTTATAGCTATTTTAGGGGGATATCTGTGTGTGCAGGTGACTATTACTGTGCATAATTATTAGGCAACTTAACAAAAAACAAATATATACCCATTTCAATTATTTATTTTTACCAGTGAAACCAATATAACATCTCAACATTCACAAATATACATTTCTGACATTCAAAAACAAAACAAAAACAAAGCAGTGACCAATATAGCCACCTTTCTTTGCAAGGACACTCAAAAGCCTGCCATCCATGGATTCTGTCAGTGTTTTGATCTGTTCACCATCAACATTGCGTGCAGCAGCAACCACAGCCTCCCAGACACTGTTCAGAGAGGTGTACTGTTTTCCCTCCTTGTAAATCTCACATTTGATGATGGACCACAGGTTCTCAATGGGGTTCAGATCAGGTGAACAAGGAGGCCATGCCATTAGATTTTCTTCTTTTATACCCTTTCTTGCCAGCCACGCTGTGGAGTACTAGGACGCGTGTGATGGAGCATTGTCCTGCATGAAAATCATGTTTTTCTTGAAGGATGCAGACTTCTTCCTGTACCACTGCTTGAAGAAGGTGTCTTCCAGAAACTGGCAGTAGGACTGGGAGTTGAGCTTGACTCCATCCTCAACCCGAAAAGGCCCCACAAGCTCATCTTTGATGATACCAGCCCAAACCAGTACTACACCTCCACCTTGCTGGCGTCTGAGTCGGACTGGAGCTATCTGCCCTTTACCAATCCAGCCACGGGCCCATCCATCTGGCCCATCAAGACTCACTCTCATTTCATCAGTCCTTAGAAAAATCAGTCTTAAGATATTTCTTGGCCCAGTCTTGACGTTTCAGCTTGTGTGTCTTGTTCAGTGGTGGTCGTCTTTCAGCCTTTCTTACCTTGGCCATGTCTCTGAGTATTGCACACCTTGTGCTTTTGGGCACTCCAGTGATGTTGCAGCTCTGAAATATGGCCAAACTGGTGGCAAGTGGCATCTTGGCAGCTGCACGCTTGACTTTTCTCAGTTCATGGGCAGTTATTTTGCGCCTTGGTTTTTCCACACGCTTCTTGCGACCCTGTTGACTATTTTGAATGAAACGATTGATTGTTCGATGATCACGCTTCAGAAGCTTTGCAATTTTAAGAGTGCTGCATCCCTCTGCAAGATATCTCACTATTTTTGACTTTTCTGAGCCTGTCAAGTCCTTCTTTTGACCCATTTTGCCAAAGGAAAGGAAGTTGCTTAATATTATGCACACCTGATATAGGGTGTTGATGTCATTAGACCACACCCCTTCTCATTACAGAGATGCACATCACCTAATATGCTTAATTGGTAGTAGGCTTTCGAGCCTATACAGCTTGGAGTAAGACAACATGCATAAAGAGGATGATGTGGTCAAAATACTAATTTGCCTAATAATTCTGCACACAGTGTAGAATGTCCCTTTAACATAATAATCCTGAGAAATGATTTTCCATAGACTGATTCAGCACTTAAAATAATTTACATTTTAAAAAAAACGTTATATGTTCTAAACCGCAAACACGTTTTTTCAGTAAGAAAAATAAAAAGCAACAGCTTTTGGCAAATTGTATTTTAGAGAATATAGCACAAGGGGTACAAAACTGTGAAAACGTATCTGGTACAGTCTTCTGTCTCTTCACATTTCTTGCACCATCGTAGCAGTCATCAGTTTCAGTCAACACGATGAATATTTACATTATGTCATTCTACTCCATTGCCTCTTAGGATTTAAAAACCGTACAGATGTAGTTAAATGTATCTCATTCTAATCATCATCCCCTCCATACATGTCAGCCAGTTTATGAAAACGTGGGCCCCAGTCATTTAGTGCAGTGTAATCCTGGTCTCCATCAGAACTGGAAGAATTCAAGGTACTGAGCGAGGCAGCCTCTGAGGCACTTCCTTCATAGTCAAACATACTAATACGACAATGAGATAACCCTTACTTTGAATTTCAAATGAGCATTACACAGTTTCTGACATATTTCAAAGTTTCCTTTCATATCCTTGTCCATTGTATCATGAGACAGCCATCAGCCAATCACAGACTCATATACAATTATCCTATGAACTCTTGCAAATGCTCATAAGCAATTTATAAAAAGACTGTGTACAGTTTGATATTGGGAGTATAAATTAGAACTTTGAATCATAAAAGTTTAATTTTGA
Source organism: Bombina bombina (assembly GCF_027579735.1). Lineage (NCBI taxonomy): Eukaryota > Metazoa > Chordata > Amphibia > Anura > Bombinatoridae > Bombina > Bombina bombina. The sequence goes on along the minus strand of NC_069499.1, from coordinate 824,681,137 downwards.
CTTTCATCTCTCCTTAAACTCTGGGCTTCAGACTGGAAACCTTGAATTCTGTATTGTAATGAAGCACACCTTTTATCCAAGCTAACGTGTGTTCATGTGTGTTTGGCCAACATCTTGTCTCCATATACACTTTATTGTCTAATCTAATCCCTCTACACTCTTCTGGTCCTTTCACTTAAAGGGAACTGAACATCAAAGCCATGATTCCATGATTCAGGACAAGTTTGCAATTTAATCTAATATAAAAAAAACTTCCTATTTACCTCAATGAACAAATTTACTTTGTACTCTTAGTATCATTTACTGAAGAGCAAAACACGACTGCCATATATTGCTCAAGACAGGCATATAATCCTAAACCTACCTAGGTATGCTCTTCTTCTTTAGTATCTCCCCTGATTAAAGGGCCATAATAGTTAAAAAATAGCATGCTCTAATTTTAAGACTATCCATCCTGCACAACTGTGTTTGACCTTCCGCAAATGGCTTAAACACACAGTAGAAGTACTGATGCTGATCCAATTAACAGCACTAGTTGTACAACTCAGATGTGTAACTAGCGCTGCTGATTGGATCAGGGGCGGTTTATTCACTCAGGACCAGCAGTGCTTTGTGCATCCTGGGCGGTAATTTTACTGTGTGTTTAACCACTTTTTCAGGTGGTTAAACACACAGCAGTGCAGGGTTGATAGTCTTTAAGTGACATGCTCTAATTCAATAGAACATCTAATTTTTGGACTATTATGGCCCTTTAAGGGCTAGCTGTACAGTACCGCTCTCCCCATATTAACCCCTTAATGACCAGTGATGTACCCTGTTTGCTTTTTTGACACCGTACTATAATAGGAAGCATGCAAGGAGGTAGCAGTAGGGCAGTCTAGCCGCTGGCAGTGAGACCTGCATTATTACTAGCAAAAAGCAAAGGGACAGTCAACTCCAAAAATGTTGTTTAAAAAGGTAGATAATCCCTTTATTACCCATTCCCCTGTTTTGCATAACCAATACTGTTATATTAATATACTTTTTACCTCTGTGATTACCTTGTATCAAAGCCTTCTCAGACCACCACCTTATCTAAGTGCTATTTACAGACTTTGCATTTTAGACAATTAGTGCTGACTCATGAATAGCTCTACTTGAGTGAGCACAATGTTATATGTATGGCACACATGAACAAGCACTGTCTTGCTGCGTAAACCAATAAAAATGCCCTGAGTTGAGGGCAGCCTGCAGGGGCTTAGAAAACGGCAGAAATCTCGATATTTAAATGTTATAAAGTAACAATGTTTGTTGGTTAAAACTGGGGAATGGGTAGTAAAACTCCTTTATTTGTTTCAAGCGATCGCCGATCTGAGCTGCTCAGGCAGCCCACGGCAGAACGCTGTTTTGCTAAGAAGTGACGTTTCCACCTCTTAGCAAATAGCGTGCAGGAAATCCAAGCCGGAATTGCCGCACGGCTATTGGCTAAGAGGTGAAAACTTCACTTCTCTAGCAAAACAGCGTTCTCCCGTGGGCGAACGCTTGAAACATGTAAAGGAGCTTTCAGCATGAAATATTATATACTTAATGAATGAAAGTCTCCTTTATTTGTTTCAATGGTCAATTCTTTCACTTTAAGCTAAGATTTTTTTTTTTTTGGTTTAACAAATTTTTATTGGTAGGAACAAAAGAAATATACAGAAACCAAGGAGACGCAGCTCCAATCCGACAATATAAAGTTTACAAGAATGACAAGTGGGGGTCTGCGTCTAATAAATAAAAATATAATTTCAACACTTACAAAGTACTGTGAACAGATACGACCTGTCGAGCCTTGATTCATGGCTGACAAGTCTGAGATCAGGAGGGGGGGGGGTCTTAAGGGCTGATCGTACAACAGATTTTCTAAGGGGGAGAGAGGAGGGTGGAGGAGAGAAGGTATGGTAGGAGGGGAGGGGGAAGTGGTATGAAGAAGAGTATGAGGAGGGGATAGAGGGCCATCCAGTAAAGAATGTGTTTATGTTAGATAGGCTACTGTCGTAAGGGGGATATGGGCGTGGAGCTATGTATCTTGGGCAGTTGCGTTAGGCCTCCAGTCTGTATTTTGAGACTCCTTCCAGTCAGCCCAAATCATTTCAAACAGGTCAGATTTATTTAATTTGTGGAAGATATCCTTTTCCATTGTATAAATGTATGCCATTTTATTACAGACGCCCAACTTGGGGCTCGTTCCTTCTTCCAGGAGCATGCAACAGAGTACTTTATAGTCATGAATAAGTAAATACAGATATACGCATGGTTTTTAGGTAGTGAATGTAGATTTAAGTGAAGGAGGGCTGAGTCAGCTAGCCTGGGAAGCCCAATACCCATGCCCTGTAGAACCGAAAAGCATTTTAACCATAGAGGCTGGATCACGGGACACTCCCACCATATATGTAGTGCGGTACCCCTGTGACCAAAATTCATCCAACATTTGGGGGACACTTCCGGAAATATTTTCGCCAACCTAGTGGGTACGTAGTACCAATGAGTGAGGAGTTTGAAATAAGTTTTGCATAACGTAGTGCAATGTATAGCTTTCTGGGTCAGGGAGAAAGCTTATTCCCACTCCTCCAGGGAAGTGTGCCCACCCGTCAGCGTCTCCCATCGGAAAAGATGGGAAGGAGTCTCCGGGTCTTGGGATCCCCCTAGTAGCATATAATGGACTGAAAGAGGCCTACACAGCCTATCTCCTCTTGCCCAGATGGACTCCCAGAGAGTCAAAGGTCTATCCAGGGTAGGCTTAAAACCCCAACTGCTTAAAAAGCTCTTAATCCTCTGATATTCAAAAGATAGATACGATGGGACCTGGGTCTCGGCACCGATCTGTGTTAATTGTTTAAAAGAGTCTCGAGGGGACGTGGACCAGAGGTCCGCTATATTGTTGATTCCCAGTTGGATCCACTTGTTAGGGTGAGAGTCTTGGAGGCCCGATAAGAGGCCTGCTATAGAAGCGACTGGGGAGGGATGCGGGCCACATGGGGATGATGCCGTATTCTGTCCCAAAAGCTGAGACATTCACAAACCATTGGGTTGGTTAAGGCAAGCTCCCTACGACAATGTGGCGGAGTCCAAATTAAGTCCCTTAAGGCAATTTGGAAGGGCAGCGAAGCCTGTTCAATGGATTTCCATTTGGCATCCGATGACTTTACCCCCCATTGAGACACATGGGTAAGCATTGCACCCTCGTAATACCGTATCTTCGACGATGAAGCTATGCCTCCCAAAGATTTGGGAAGTTGAAGTACTCTATGTGCGACTCTAGGGGGTTTATCTAACCAGATAAATTTGGTAAACCCACTTTGGAATCGAAGGAGCAAATGCCTCGGTATTTTAATAGGCAGGCAGCGGAATAGGTATGTCAGCTTGGGAAGGAAGGACATTTTCAATGCCGTAATCCTACCTAACCAGGAAACATGCTGAAGATTCCAGTCCTTCCGCAGAGAGCGGAGGGAAGTTAAGAGAGGGAGATAGTTGTCTTTTATTATTTGGGGAAAGCTACTAGAGATCCTGACACCCAAGTGTAGGACAGAGTGTTCAGTCCAGTCAAATTTATAAGACTCAGTAAGAGAAACTAATTGTGCCTTCGTAAACCCCTGCGTATACACTTGTGTTTTTGATAAATTCAGCTTATAGTAAGAATGGGCCCCGAAGGTGGTGAGTATATTGAGGAGCCTAGGTATCGCTTGATCAGGGTGTGATAGAAACAAAGTTACATCGTCAGCGAAGAGTGCAATTTTGTGCACAGTGCCCGACAAGGTGACTCCTTTTATTTGGGGATCAGTTCTGATCTGCTCAGCCAAGGGTTCTATGGAAAGGGCGAAAGGGGGCACCCCTGTCTGGTGCCATTTGTGATAGGAAAGAGAGAAGAGCGAAAACCCAGACCACACACAGAGGCAGTAGGAGTGGAATATAGGGCTTGAACGGCCGTTATGAAATCGGGGGGAAAATGGAATCTCTTAAGGACTGCCCAGAGGTAATGCCATCTAACCCGGTCGAACGCCTTCTCGGCGTCAAGAGAGATTTTTATTTAACCCCTTAAGTGCTAAAGACGGCTCTGAGCCGTCGCAGAGTTTCCCACTCAGGTGCTAACGACGACTCAGAGCTGTTGCTAGCACTCTCTCACCTTGAGGGAGATCTGAGGGCTCCCACCCAGTCCTACCCCAGCAATCAGGTCTGTATAGTGACAGGCATCGCCGGGGCTTAACGTTTTGCGTGGAGACGTCATGCGCAATGACGTGATGACGTCACTGTGCAACTTTATTAACAAAATACAATGACGTATAGGGAAAGGGGGCATGCTGCTTAGAAGCCTGTATCTCGGGCATCTAAGCAGCTACAAACCTACAGTTGGAAAGGTAATCGCCTAACCTTTCCAACGGTATAAAAGTCTTGGAGATCTGAAAAAAAAGTTACACATATATATATTTTTTTTAAATTAAAAACCCCTCAAATCAGCTTAGCGCCCAGGTGGGAAAGTGCTTAGCACTCAAAGGGTTAATCTACTTTCATTTTTATTTTAACTTAAAGGGACACAAACGTTAGAGCTTGCTTTTTTATCTGAACAATGCAAGTTTCATTTTAAGAGAATTGTCAATATCCTTCTATTATCTCATCCCTCCCTACAACTCTCCTTCCTTCTACAACACACACCAAACTTCACAGAAGCATTATGTCATTAGATCAGCAACAGCTTGCTAATTCCCTCGAACCTCTCCTCTCATCCATCTCCTGCCCTGACCAATCTGCCACTATAATTCCACCCTTACATCGGTCCTTGACAATCTGGCCCCTCTTACCATTGCTTGGAAATCACACACTCATCCTCAGCCCTGGCAAACTCCTCTGACACGGTACCTACGCAGATGTTCCCGTACTGCTGAGCGGCACTGGAGAAAATCTCAGAGTTTAGCTGATTTCCTTCATTGCAAGTTAATTTTGAATTCCTACTATTCTGCCCTTAATCTCTATAAGCAACATTACTTCTCTACTCTTATCTCTACTCTTTCTTCAAACCCAAAACATCTGTTCTCCACTTTCAATACTCTTCTCTGCCCACCCCCACCTCCTAATACAACTTCTCTGTCAGCTCGAGACTTTGCCAGCCACTTCAATAACAAAATCGACTCCATCAGAAACAAAATCTGCACAATCAACCACAACCCACATAGTCATAAATTTAGCTCTTTCTTCCCTGTTACTGAGGAAGATGTTTCGGCAATTATACTGCGCTTTCACCTCACTACCTGTCCCCTCACAGCTACTCCCCTCCCTCTCTTCTACCTTTACCCCTATACTCACACACATTTTCAATCTCTCCTTCAGCACCTGTAAATTTATCTCATCTCTGAAACAGGCACATATCCTCAAAAAACCTTCTCTTGATCCAACCTCCCCATCAAACTACCGCCCTCTTTCCCTACTCCCTCTTGTTTCAAAGCTTCTCAAAAAGCTAGTACATGCACGCCTATCCCATTTCCTTACATTACACTCCCTCCTTGACCCACTGCAATCTAGATTTCGTCCCCATCACTCCACAGAGAAAGCAATCGTTAAGGTTACCAACGACCTACTTACAGCAAAATCAAAAGGCCACTTCTATCTGCTTATCCTCCTTGATCTGTCCGCAGCATTTGATACTGTTGACCACCCTCTTTTGCTCCAAACCTTCCAATTCTTCAGCATTTGTGACACAGCCCCTCGTGGTTCTCTTCCTACCTGTCAAACCGTACCTTTAGTGTAGCCTTCTCTGGGGCCTCCTCTGCCCCGTCACCACTTTCTGTTGGGGTACCGCAAGGCTCTGTCCTCGGTCCCCTTATCTTCTCAATCTACATGTCATCAATAGGTTCCCTAATAAAGTCCCATGGTTTCCAATATCATTTGTATGCCGATGACACCCAAATCTACTTCTCTGCAGCAGATCTATCTCCTTCCTTGCTAACCCGTGTCACTAACTGTCTTTCTCACATCTCTTCCTGGATGTCCTCTAATTACCTTAAAGGGACACGGAACCCAACATATTTCTTTCATGATTCAGATAGAGCTTGACATTTTAATCAACTTTCTAATTAACTCATATTATCAATTTTTCTTCGTTCTCTTGCTATCTTTATTTTGAAAGCAGGAATGTAAATCTTAGCAGCCAGCCTATTTTAGGTTCAGCACCATGTATAGCGCTTGCTTATTTGAGGCTTACATTTAACCACCAATAAGCAAGCATAACCCAGGTTCTCAACCAAAAATGGGCCAGCTCCTATGCATCACATTCCTGCTTTTTAAATAAAGATAGCAAGAGAATGAAGAAAAATTGATAAGAGTAAATTAGAAAGTTGCTTAAAATTGCATGCTCTATCTGAATCATGAAAGAAAAATTTGGGTTTAGTGTCCCTTTAAGCTAAATCTCTCCAAAATGGAGCTCCTTATTTTCCCTCCTTCTTCCAAAATCTCCACCCCCAATATCTCTACAACTGTTGACAACTCCATCATTACCCCTACTCTGCATGCCCGATGTCTTGGGGTCACACTCAGATCTTTCTTTTACTCCATTAAGTCCTTGGTTAAATCCTGCCGCTTCCACATTAAAAACATCTCTAAAATTAGACATTTCCTTACACAAGACACAACTAAGATTTTAATCCACTCTCTCATCCTTTCCCGCCTAGATTACTGCAACTCTGTCCACTCTGGTCTCATCTTCTGGGGGAAGTAAAAGTTCTTTCACCACCTTCTTGAACCTCATAAACAGCAAGAGCAGCAACAACAATTCTGCAACGATAACAAAGTATAATTTTATTGTACTGAATGATGCTGAGTGCAACATATATATTCATGCAATATATTACAAAGAAACAGTGCTGCACATTTCCCCTAGTTCTGAACTAGAAATTAACTACTGAGACTATTTAAAGGAACAGTAAAGTCATAATAAGACATTCATGATTTAGACAAAGCATACAATTTTAAATACTTTCCAATTTACTTCTATTATTTAATTTACTTCCTTCTCTGGTTATCCTTTGCTGTAAGCTAGGTAAGCTCAGAAACAGCAAAGAACCTATGTTCTAGCTGCTGATTGGTGGCTGCATACATATATATAAGCCGGACAGATAGCTCATCGTGCTAATGCACTGTTACAGAGATCTGTGGCAACCCAAGGGTTGCAGGTTTTATCTCGACACGGTCACTTAGCCTTTCATTCTTCCGAGGTCGTTAAAACGAGTACCATTAAGTTGGGTAATAATAATACCTGTTATCAGTGCCGCGAGTCGACCAAGTTCGAGGTTGTGTGCTATACAAGTTTCCAATTATATATATATATATATATATATATATATATATATATATATATATATACATACACTGTAGGACAAAATAAACAATGTACAGATATTGTAAGACTGTAAAAAACAACAATCCGTTACAAATTGACTAAGAACTGATACTCTCCTTAGTGTTAGACCGCTGCCTTCTTATATATGTTTGAATAAATGTCACTTTTCTACAATGTAGTGAGTGTACAGCCTGTATAACAGTGTAAATTTGCTGTCCCCTCAAAATAACTCAACACACAGCCATTAATGTCTACACCGTTAGCAACAAAAGTGAGTACACCCCTAAGTGGAAATGTCCAAATTGGGCCCAATTAGCTATTCTCCCTCCCTGGTGTCATGTGACTCGTTAGTGTTACAAGGTCTCAGGTGTGAATGGGGAGCAGGTATGTTAAATTTGGTGTTATCACTCTCACACTCCTCCAAGACGATCACTGCCTTGCTAAAGAAGCTGAGGGTAAAGGTGATAGACTGGCCAAGCATGTCTCCAGACCTAAACCCTATTAAGCATCTGTGGGGCATCCTCAAACGGAAGGTGAGGGAGCACAAGGTCTCTAACATCAACCAGCTCAGTGATGTCATCATGGAGGAGGGGAAGAGGACTCAAGTGGCAACCTGTGAAGCTCTGGTGAACTCCATGCCCAAGAGGGTTGTGGCAGTGCAGGAAAATTATGGTGGCCACACAAAATATTGACACTTTGGGCCCAATTTGGACATTTCCACTTAGGGGTGTACTCACTTTTGGATTGTTATTTTCATTGCTGACTTTTTGGGCATGGATGTTATTTATTGTCTTATTGGGTTGTGATGGGATTTTTTATGCCCTGCTTTTTATTGTCAAGGGTCATTTTGGGATTTAACACAAATTCACATCAGAAAATGTATAAATTATTTCTTTGTATTTATCATGGTTTTGGAACAGTGTTCCCTATGGGGCTAGTTTTCTGAGCGACCCAGCAGTGATAGAGGTAATAAGGTAACCACACTTTGCAGTCTGCATTGTGTAGTGTTTGCTAATTGCTCGAATTAAAAGGACATAAAACTAATTTTTTTTTCATTCATGATATAGAAGAAGCATGCAATTTTAAACAACTTTCCAATTTACTTATTTTATCTAATTGCTTCATCCTGATGAAAAGCATTTCTAAATATGCTCAGTAGCTGCTGATTAGTGGCTGCACATAGATGCCTCGTGTGATTGGCTCGTTTATGTGCATTGCTATTTCTTCAACAAAGGATACCTAAAGAATGAAGCAAATTATATAATAGAACTAAATTAGAATGTTGTTTAAAATTATATTCTCTATCTGATTCATAAAAGAAAAATATTTTGGGTTTCATTAACCTTTAAAACGTCTTACTGATAGGACACTCACAAAACTAGCCTTATAGAGAACACTGTTTAGGAACCTTAACACATAATGTGGGAGTGCAGATGGCATCTTGTACTACTAACATCTCCTATATTAGTCATATTGTATGGATAGCTGGAAGGAATCCCATCTTCTAGATATTAAAAATTTGGTTTGATAACACTAAAAATAATTTACTTTAAAGTATGGCATTAAGGATTTTATGTTATAATTAACCTTAGTTATAAGACACTAATATGTTTGAAATTAGAAGTCACTTTTAAATCACAGTGACTAATAAGTAATATATTGTGTACGTGATCGTATGTCTTTTATAATGACAAGAGGTTTAGAGGCCGATCTAACAACCTACCAAATGGCCCCTAATCGTCCTGTTTCAGGCTCACCGGAAACAGGAGTTAAGAAGCAGCGGTCTTAAGACTGCTGCTCCTTAACTCGTCCGCTGCCTTTGAGGCGGCGGACATCAATCCGCTCGATCGCATATGATTGGGTTGATTGACACCCAGTGCAGGGGGCGGCATTGCACAAGCAGTTCACCAGAACTGCTTGTGCAATGTTAAATGCAGACAGCGTATGCAATGTTAAATGCAGACAGTGTATGCGTATGCAGCGATGTCTGGCGGACATAATACGCTACAGCGTATCATGTCTGCCAGACATTGATAAATCGGCCCCATAGTATTCTATTTTAACCACTAGATGTCACTTGTTGTTTGAGTATGAAGTAAATGTTTCACAATTTGAATGTTACGATTCACTTGGTATCAAATGTGGCTAATGATGAATGAAAGACACTAAGGGCTAGATTACGAATGGAGCTCTATTGTTTGCACACAAGCGATATTGGGTTTTCGTGTTCATTTGGCAGCAAGTTAAATTGCGCTTGTATTACAAGTTAAAAATAAATGTGAATGCAATCACGATTTACACTAGTATTATTATACAGGGTGTTAGGAACTCTGTAGCAACATTAGACAGAAAGGATTTACTGAAAAGGAGAAATAGACAGAGAAGAAAAAGTCAGTCCAGAGTGACTAAACAGGCCCTTTTTCTGACTACATACAGCAATCAGTTTGCTTAAATCTGCAGGATAGTCAATAAGCATTTTAAAATGCTGGCTGCTGACGAATACCTGGCAGACCTTGTGGAAAAAGGATGCATATTTGCGTATAGAAGAGGTGCTACAATAGGGAACATGGTTTCACCAACTGCCCTAAAAACAACTGTGCCCATAACCAGTTCATGGTTAACTATGAAAGGCGTGTACAAATGCCACAATCACACGTGTATAGCTTGTGAATATGTGTCACTGGGGGATGGATTTAAGAACAACATGACAGGAGAGAGGTTCTCTCATAGCAAGTGTTACAACTGCAGAATGTCATATGTGGTATACCTATTAACGTGTTGAATGTAAAATTCAATAAGTGGGTATGACTTCAAGGGACACCAGAACGAGGATTTGGGAGCATGTTGGTAGTATCAAAGCAGGCACCCTGTCCACACCCTTAGTGAGACACTTTAGGGATTTCCATCAAAAAAGACCAGATACACTTAGGTGGACAATAGTGGAACAGGTTCAAGTTGGTAACAGAGGAGTAGATAGGGACCAGACACTAGCAAGGCAGGAGATTTTTTGGATCTTCAAGCTGAAAACTATAACACCAAATGGTCTAAACTCAGAATTTGATTTGATTAACTTCTGGGAATAACTGTATTGTGGTTTGGACCAGGATGGAGCCTCCCTCTGGAGGGAGTGCATGTATATATATAGGCTAAAAGTAAAAAAGTGAGTCATTGTGAACCTCATTTGCATATCTTACTCAGATTCCTTTGCTGCATTGGAAACAGTGTAGTCAGAGAGTTTCTGGGATTAAAGCAAGTCTTCTGACTTGTTTAGATTTGTAAATGGTTTACACAATGAGTTATTTTCTCTATATTGTGCATTTAGTGGAGGATTTTAAACTCACTTTTCGCCTCCCCATAATTTTAATTGTTGTTGAATTTCCCCCAGAAATGAACTTTTCCAAGCAGTGATTCAACCTACTCCCAGCTGATGAGTGGCAATAACCACGAAACAGCTGTCCTGGGATTGGTCTGAATCACTGTACTAACCCTAGCTAAGCATAAAAGCTGTGTAATGCAGCAGTGCTATGGCGTAAAGGGAAGTCTGTCTTAAAAAGCAGGCTAAAAGTAAAAAAGTGAGTCATTGTGAACCTCATTTGCATATCTTACTCAGATTCCTTTGCTGCATTGGAAACAGTGTAGTCAGAGAGTTTCTGGGATTAAAGCAAGTCTTCTGACTTGTTTAGATTTGTAAATGGTTTACACAATGAGTTATTTTCTCTATATTGTGCATTTAGTGGAGGATTTTAAACTCACTTTTCGCCTCCCCATAATTTTAATTGTTGTTGAATTTCCCCCAGAAATGAACTTTTCCAAGCAGTGATTCAACCTACTCCCAGCTGATGAGTGGCAATAACCACGAAACAGCTGTCCTGGGATTGGTCTGAATCACTGTACTAACCCTAGCTAAGCATAAAAGCTGTGTAATGCAGCAGTGCTATGGCGTAAAGGGAAGTCTGTCTTAAAAAGCAGGCTAAAAGTAAAAAAGTGAGTCATTGTGAACCTCATTTGCATATCTTACTCAGATTCCTTTGCTGCATTGGAAACAGTGTAGTCAGAGAGTTTCTGGGATTAAAGCAAGTCTTCTGACTTGTTTAGATTTGTAAATGGTTTACACAATGAGTTATTTTCTCTATATTGTGCATTTAGTGGAGGATTTTAAACTCACTTTTCGCCTCCCCATAATTTTAATTGTTGTTGAATTTCCCCCAGAAATGAACTTTTCCAAGCAGTGATTCAACCTACTCCCAGCTGATGAGTGGCAATAACCACGAAACAGCTGTCCTGGGATTGGTCTGAATCACTGTACTAACCCTAGCTAAGCATAAAAGCTGTGTAATGCAGCAGTGCTATGGCGTAAAGGGAAGTCTGTCTTAAAAAGCAGGCTAAAAGTAAAAAAAGTGAGTCATTGTGAACCTCATTTGCATATCTTACTCAGATTCCTTTGCTGCATTGGAAACAGTGTAGTCAGAGAGTTTCTGGGATTAAAGCAAGTCTTCTGACTTGTTTAGATTTGTAAATGGTTTACACAATGAGTTATTTTCTCTATATTGTGCATTTAGTGGAGGATTTTAAACTCACTTTTCGCCTCCCCATAATTTTAATTGTTGTTGAATTTCCCCCAGAAATGAACTTTTCCAAGCAGTGATTCAACCTACTCCCAGCTGATGAGTGGCAATAACCACGAAACAGCTGTCCTGGGATTGGTCTGAATCACTGTACTAACCCTAGCTAAGCATAAAAGCTGTGTAATGCAGCAGTGCTATGGCGTAAAGGGAAGTCTGTCTTAAAAAGCAGGCTAAAAGTAAAAAAGTGAGTCATTGTGAACCTCATTTGCATATCTTACTCAGATTCCTTTGCTGCATTGGAAACAGTGTAGTCAGAGAGTTTCTGGGATTAAAGCAAGTCTTCTGACTTGTTTAGATTTGTAAATGGTTTACACAATGAGTTATTTTCTCTATATTGTGCATTTAGTGGAGGATTTTAAACTCACTTTTCGCCTCCCCATAATTTTAATTGTTGTTGAATTTCCCCCAGAAATGAACTTTTCCAAGCAGTGATTCAACCTACTCCCAGCTGATGAGTGGCAATAACCACGAAACAGCTGTCCTGGGATTGGTCTGAATCACTGTACTAACCCTAGCTAAGCATAAAAGCTGTGTAATGCAGCAGTGCTATGGCGTAAAGGGAAGTCTGTCTTAAAAAGCAGGCTAAAAGTAAAAAAGTGAGTCATTGTGAACCTCATTTGCATATCTTACTCAGATTCCTTTGCTGCATTGGAAACAGTGTAGTCAGAGAGTTTCTGGGATTAAAGCAAGTCTTCTGACTTGTTTAGATTTGTAAATGGTTTACACAATGAGTTATTTTCTCTATATTGTGCATTTAGTGGAGGATTTTAAACTCACTTTTCGCCTCCCCATAATTTTAATTGTTGTTGAATTTCCCCCAGAAATGAACTTTTCCAAGCAGTGATTCAACCTACTCCCAGCTGATGAGTGGCAATAACCACGAAACAGCTGTCCTGGGATTGGTCTGAATCACTGTACTAACCCTAGCTAAGCATAAAAGCTGTGTAATGCAGCAGTGCTATGGCGTAAAGGGAAGTCTGTCTTAAAAAGCAGGCTAAAAGTAAAAAAGTGAGTCATTGTGAACCTCATTTGCATATCTTACTCAGATTCCTTTGCTGCATTGGAAACAGTGTAGTCAGAGAGTTTCTGGGATTAAAGCAAGTCTTCTGACTTGTTTAGATTTGTAAATGGTTTACACAATGAGTTATTTTCTCTATATTGTGCATTTAGTGGAGGATTTTAAACTCACTTTTCGCCTCCCCATAATTTTAATTGTTGTTGAATTTCCCCCAGAAATGAACTTTTCCAAGCAGTGATTCAACCTACTCCCAGCTGATGAGTGGCAATAACCACGAAACAGCTGTCCTGGGATTGGTCTGAATCACTGTACTAACCCTAGCTAAGCATAAAAGCTGTGTAATGCAGCAGTGCTATGGCGTAAAGGGAAGTCTGTCTTAAAAAGCAGGCTAAAAGTAAAAAAGTGAGTCATTGTGAACCTCATTTGCATATCTTACTCAGATTCCTTTGCTGCATTGGAAACAGTGTAGTCAGAGAGTTTCTGGGATTAAAGCAAGTCTTCTGACTTGTTTAGATTTGTAAATGGTTTACACAATGAGTTATTTTCTCTATATTGTGCATTTAGTGGAGGATTTTAAACTCACTTTTCGCCTCCCCATAATTTTAATTGTTGTTGAATTTCCCCCAGAAATGAACTTTTCCAAGCAGTGATTCAACCTACTCCCAGCTGATGAGTGGCAATAACCACGAAACAGCTGTCCTGGGATTGGTCTGAATCACTGTACTAACCCTAGCTAAGCATAAAAGCTGTGTAATGCAGCAGTGCTATGGCGTAAAGGGAAGTCTGTCTTAAAAAGCAGGCTAAAAGTAAAAAAGTGAGTCATTGTGAACCTCATTTGCATATCTTACTCAGATTCCTTTGCTGCATTGGAAACAGTGTAGTCAGAGAGTTTCTGGGATTAAAGCAAGTCTTCTGACTTGTTTAGATTTGTAAATGGTTTACACAATGAGTTATTTTCTCTATATATATATATATATATATATATATATATATATATATAGTGTAACAGGAACACTTTTAACCACAGTCTTCTAGGGCACAAATGCAGCACAGGACAGTCCACTGTAGTTTAAAAAGCTTTATTTTTCACAGCAATAACAAACAGGCAGTTCATTTTCAAAAGAGGGAAATCCTTCCTCTGCAGCAAAGTTAAGTACTTTTAAATGTGTCCCAGTACTTCACAGCATTCCACAAGTGCTTTGTAAAAATAATGTCCTTTTACAGTTCACAGGAACAAAAGTCTTTTACACAGTGTAACAAACACACACACCAGCTTCTGTAGCTGTGTAACACTCTCTCTAGGCCTAAGTGAGGCTGCTATTTAAACCCTCACAACTTCTAATTAGCCACACCTGTGATTAGCTGCTGGACAGCTTCACAGCTGTCTGGGATAATGGCCCACCCTCTCTCCAATTATCCCAAACCCCAGGGACCCAGAACACAGTTTATCAACTGCATAATCAAATACACACTCTTTCTCCCTGGGGTTTTAACTGAAAGGAGAAATAGCATGTACAATGCTTGGTCTTAAATATCTTCCATTTATAACCAGGCCTTGCTTTCTGTCACAATATATATATATATATATAAGTGTGTATGTGTATATGCATGCATATCCTTCACGTATAATAAGTTCCCATATATAATTAACATTAAAACTATTATCCTTGTATGGTGGTTCAGCCTAACTGGGAGCAATTTGAAATAGGTTTGCGATTAGAGGGAGGCGCTAACTTAATTTTATATTGGTTTAATGTGTGTGTATGTGTATATATATATATATATATATATATATATATATATATGTGTGTGTGTGTGTATATGTGCATGTATGTATATGTGTATATATATCAATATATTTGTATATGTTGTGGGAGTGGTTTTTCAGCCTATTCCCAACTACAATCACAATATACATATACGTATATTAGAAACATACATGCTTTGTAAAGGCTTAGGCCTAGATTTAGAGTTCGGCGGTAGCCGTCAAAACCAGCGTTAGAGGCTCCTAACGCTGGTTTTGGGCGCCCGCTGGTATTTGGAGTCAGTGATTAAAGGGTCTAACGCTCACTTTTCAGCCGCGACTTTTCCATACCGCAGATCCCCCTACGCCATTTGCGTAGCCTATCTTTTCAATGGGATCTTTCTAACGCTGGTATTTAGAGTCGTTTCTGCAGTGAGCGTTAGAGCTCTAACGACAAGATTCCAGCCGCCTGAAAATAGCAGGAGTTAAGAGCTTTCTGGCTAACGCCGGTTCATAAAGCTCTTAACTACTGTACCCTAAAGTACACTAACACCCATAAACTACCTATGTACCCCTAAACCGAGCTCCCCCCACATCGCCGCCACTCGATTAAAATTTTTAACCCCTAATCTGCCGACCGCCACCTACGTTATACTTATGTACCCCTAATCTGCTGCCCCTAACCCCGCCGACCCCTGTATTATATTTATTAACCCCTAACCTGCCCCCCACAACGTCGCCGCAAGCTACTTAAAATAATTAACCCCTAATCCACCGACCGCAAATCGCCGCCACCTACGTTATCCCTATGTACCCCTAATCTGCTACCCCTAACACCGCCGACCCCTATATTATATTTATTAACCCCTAATCTGCCCCCCTCAACGTCGCCGACACCTGCCTACACTTATTAACCCCTAATCTGCCGAGCGGACCTGAGCGCTACTATAATAAAGTTATTAACCCCTAACCCGCCTCACTAACCCTATCATAAATAGTATTAACCCCTAATCTGCCCTCCCTAACATCGCCGACACCTAACTTCAATTATTAACCCCTAATCTGACGACCGGAGCTCACCGCTATTCTAATAAATGTATTAACCCCTAAAGCTAAGTCTAACCCTAACACTAACACCCCCCTAAGTTAAATATAATTTTTATCTAACGAAATAAATTAACTCTTATTAAATAAATTATTCCTATTTAAAGCTAAATACTTACCTGTAAAATAAATCCTAATATAGCTACAATATAAATTATAATTATATTATAGCTATTTTAGGATTAATATTTATTTTACAGGTAACTTTGTAATTATTTTAACCAGGTACAATAGCTATTAAATAGTTAAGAACTATTTAATAGTTACCTAGTTAAAATAATAACAAATTTACCTGTAAAATAAATCCTAACCTAAGATATAATTAAACCTAACACTACCCTATCAATAAAATAATTAAATAAACTACCTACAATTACCTACAATTAACCTAACACTACACTATCAATAAATTAATTAAACACAATTGCTACAAATAAATACAATTAAATAAACTAGCTAAAGTACAAAAAATAAAAAAGATCTAAGTTACAGAAAATAAAAAAATATTTACAAACATAATAAAAATATTACAACAATTTTAAACTAATTACACCTACTCTAAGCCCCCTAATAAAATAACAAAGCCCCCCAAAATAAAAAATTCCCTACCCTATTCTAAATTAAAAAAGTTACTAGCTCTTTTACCTTACCAGCCCTGAACAGGGCCCTTTGCGGGGCATGCCCCAAGAATTTCAGCTCTTTTGCCTGTAAAAAAAAACATACAATACCCCCCCCCAACATTACAACCCACCACCCACATACCCCTAATCTAACCCAAACCCTCCTTAAATAAACCTAACACTAATCCCCTGAAGATCTTCCTACCTTGTCTTCACCATCCAGGTATCACCGATCCGTCCTGGCTCCAAGATCTTCATCCAACCCAAGTGGGGGTTGGCGATCCATAATCCGGTGCTCCAAAGTCTTCCTCCTATCCGGCAAGAAGAGGACATCCGGACCGGCAAACATCTTCTCCAAGCGGCATCTTCGATCTTCTTCCATCCGGTGCGGAGCGGGTCCATCTTGAAGCAGGCGACGCGGATCCATTCTCTTCTTCCGATGTCTCCCGACTAATGACTGTTCCTTTAAGGGACGTCATCCAAGATGGCGTCCCTCGAATTCCGATTGGCTGATAGGATTCTATCAGCCAATCGGAATTAAGGTAGGAATTTTCTGATTGGCTGATGGAATCAGCCAATCAGAATCAAGTTCAATCCGATTGGCTGATCCAATCAGCCAATCAGATTGAGCTCGCATTCTATTGGCTGTTCCGATCGGGGTACATGTTAGGGTGTTAGGTGCAGACGTAGGAAGTGTTTCCCCATAGGAATCAATGGGGCTGCGTTAGGAGCTGAACGCTGCTTTTTTGCAGGTGTTAGGTTTTTTTTCAGCTCAAACAGTCCCATTGTTTCCTATGGGAGAATCGTGCACGAGCACGTTTTTGAGGCCGGCCGCGTCCGTAAGCAACTCTGGTATCGAGAGTTGCATTTGCGGTAAAAATGCTCTACGCTCCTTTTTTGGAGCCTAACGCAGCATTTGTTTTAACTCTCGATACCAGAGTTAAATTTATGGTGCGGCCAGAAAAAAGCCCGCGGAGCGTTAACAGCCCTTTTACCGCCGAACTCCAAATCTAGGCCTGAGTCTCTAGGGCATTAGATACTATGAATAATGCCTTAAGCACACTTCATTTAGTCTAAATTAGGTATCAGTATATACAACAAAGTATAAGACAAAGGAGAGAAAAAGATATTGAGCACATTATTGTATATCTTCTTGTAATCACAATGAATGTTTAATACTGCACCAAATTGAGGATGTCAGTAAATATATTAATCTGTCAAAAAGTGACACTTGATAATATAGGGAGTGTGATATCCCAATGCAGTGTATCAATATGGATATAGTAATTATTGCTATTGCAGTGTCTAATTGGAAGATAGAGGAGAGCAGATTGGTAAGGAATAAATTACAAAAATATAAAGAACTCTCATATGTTATGACTATTTATATGTATGCATTTTTTCAAGACATTTGAGAAGGGTTATATAAGCTATAGAATCTCTATACAGGGCTATCACTAAAATAAAGAATGTATCAAGTAGGCATGGCTAATAAATTGTTTTAATATTTGTTTTACCCAATCACAGCCCAAACTGGCTATGTTAATAGGGTATGACTGAGATAATTAGCTATGACTACGGCATAACTGCTGAAACGCGTCAGCTGATCTCACAGCCACAGCCTACACATGTGTGCGTTATCCTGTATATCATGTCTTTTAACTGTTTATCAAATAAAGGATTACCTTTTTAACTGACACTCCCGGACCTGATTTAGTTTTTCTTGTCTCACTAGTATTATTACCACGACCTCAGGTTAACAGTTTCGTCAAGCAAAAAAGGTATCACAAAGCACATCAAAAATATAAGTACAATTAAACTCATAATAACACCATCTAATAAAAATTATTATTATATATATATATATATATATATATATATATTGCACACAAAAGTTACAAGGGCTCAAAGATATGAGGTCTCAGGTGTTAGCGAAAAAAAAGAGGAAGGTAAAGGGTTTTAACATATTCATCTTTAGACATGCATATGTATGTACAGTATGTATGTCAATATATGTGTATATATATATATATATATTTTTTTTTTCTTTTTCTTTTTTAAGATACGATGAGTCCACGGATTTCATCCTTACTTGTGGGATATCGCCTCCTGGCCAGCAGGAGGAGGCAAAGAGCACCACAGCAGAGATGTATAAATAGCTCCTCCCTTCCCTCCCACTCCAGTCATTCTCTTTGCCTGTGTTAGTGATAGGAAGAGGTAAAGTGAGGTGTTAGTTTAGATTCTTCAAACAAGAGTTTATTATTTTTAAAATGGTACCAGTGAGTGCTATTATTTTATAGGGTGTAGCCGTATTCCTTGTCAGCCTCTAGAGTAGAGCTACAGGTGGCTTTAAAGCAATGGGAACTGGTGGGACAAAGTTTTCACTGCGCCTCCCATACTGAATGCTGCCCTTCTGGTGATGGTATTTGCAAATGTTACCTAAGGCCTTAACGTTTTTCACAGGATGACAGAAGAGAGAAAACTTCTTGACCCTGTGAGATTTCATGCTGTCGCTCAGCATAAAGGTATGTGCAGCCTTTTTTCTTCTGAGGATATAGATTGACTCAGAATAGGCTGGAAATGTTATTACCTGATATATGGGGAAATAAGACTACTCTGTTATAAGTTTCTCTCCCTACTCTGTCTCTTTTTTAGGAGTCATGACAAGGTGCTTTTGGGCTTTTTGTATATTATCCCTTTGTGGTGATATGATGATGCTGGGGGCATTTATGTTTTTGCTGTGCAATGTGTTTTTGTATACATGTGCTAGATAGTTGTGTACTGCAACAGTTTTTAGACTTGACCGGCATTATTTAATTACCCGAGACCGGATTTGTTTTTCTTCACGTCCACGAGGGGCGGGGCTTAGTTTTGCACGCTTGAACGTGCACTGGTTTATCTTGTTGCGATTCCTGGCATCTGAACTTCCGGTTCTACTGGGGAGGAGCTCGGATGCCGATCCGGAGTAATAAGTTTTCAAAACACTCAGTTAGATTTCTGTTCCGGTGCTTGCTACAATCGCATGGTTCCAGATTAAAACAGGAGGTCCTAGGCATTTTTTAAAGATCAATTGGAAGTGATCTGTGTATTGTGGGGGCAAGGTAGGCGCCTCAGCAGAACTGTTGAGGCGGACTTGTGCTTTATTTTCATGAATTTAGTTACATGTTAACTTTTTTGCTAAGTGCAGTAAAATTGTTGTTTTAAATTTTAAAGGCATAGTACACTTTTTTGGTTTATTAGGGCTGTTTTACTCATATCAGGGCTGTTTTATTCCTTTTTTTATGGCATAAGATTGTCAAAATTACTTAAAAATTTTGCTTGTTTTAATTATCATGGAAGATCTTCAAAACGTTAGATGTTCTATGTGTTTAAATGCCAATGTGGAACCTCCTGTTACTTTTTGTCCCGCATGCATTGAAAAAGCTCTTCTATTTAGAGAGCAAATTTTCTTTAATAAAAAATTGGCTAAAATGGATACTTCTCAGGGTTCTACCGATGAGAGTATGCCGCAACTTTCTCCCCAAGCGTCACAGCCCTTAACTCCCGCTCAAGCGGAGCCATGTACCTCTGCAGCCTCTGCTGCGATTACTTTAAAGGATATAGCTACTGTTATGTCATCTACTCTTTCAGAGGCGTTATCTGCCTTTCCTATATTCCAAGGCAAACGTAGAAGGAAGGAAGCCCATATGGTTAATACAGCTTCTGATGCTTTAATGGCAATCTCAGATATACCCTCCCAGTGCTCTGAATTGGAGGGTATGGAGGTTCTATCCGAAGGTGAACTTTCTGATTCTGGTGGTGTATTGCCACTGACAGATTCAGAAGTGGTTTCCTTTCAGTTTAAACTTGAACACCTCCATTTGTTATTGTGGGAGGTTTTAGTGACTCTGGATGACTGTGATTCAATTGTGGTTCCTCCAGAGAAATTGAGTAAGTTGGACAGATATCTAGAAGTCCCTTCTTATTCTGATGTTTTTCCAGTTCCTAAGAGAATTTCGGAGATTATTGCCAAAGAATGGGAGAGACCAGGTATTCCTTTTTCTCCTTCTCCCATTTTCAAGAAGATGTACCCTATAGCCGAGGCTATTAGGGACTCTTGGCAGACGATTCCTAAAGTGGAGGGAGCTATCTCCACCTTGGCTAAACGAACTACTATTCCTATTGAGGATAGTTGTGCTTTCAAAGATCCTATGGATAAAAAATTGGAGGGTCTTCTTAAAAAGATTTATGTTCATCAGGGGTTGCTATTGCAACTGGCGGCCTGCATTGTTACGGTTACAAGTGCGGCGGCTTATTGGTTTGATGCTCTTGAAGAATCTCTTAAATCTGAGACTTCTTTGGAAGAGATTCAGGATAAATTTAAGGCTCTTAAATTAGCTAATTCTTTTATCAAAGATGCTTCTTTGCAGATTACCAAATTGGCGGCTAAGAGTTCGGGGTTTTCCATCTTAGCACGCAGAGCCTTATGGTTGAAATCTTGGTCTGCGGATGTGTCATCTAAGTCTAAGCTTTTGGCTATTCCTTACAAGGGGATTTTTGGGCCTGACTTGAAGGAAATTATTGCTGACATCACGGGAGGTAAGGGTTATTCTCTCCCTCAGGATAAGAAATCCAAACAGAGAGGTCAACAGAGTAATTTTTGTTCCTTTCGAAACTTTAAGGGAATTCCCCCTTCCTTTTCCTCTAAACAGGAAGGTAACTATTCACAAAACAAATCTACATGGAGACCAAACCAGTCTTGGAACAAGGGTAAACAATCCAAGAAGCCTGCTGCTGCTCCCAAGTCAGCATGAAGGGTTGGCCCCCGATCCGGGACCGGATCTAGTAGGGGGCAGACTGTCTTTCTTCATCCAGGCTTGGATGAGAGATGTTCAGGATCCCTGGGCAATAGATATAGTGTGTCAGGGATACAAACTGGAATTCCGAAATTCTTCCCCCAGAGGAAGGTTTCTTCTTTCACGATTATCTGTAGACCAGATAAAAAGAGAGGCATTCTTATGCTGTGTAAAAGACCTCTTCTCCATGGGAGTAATTTGTCCCGTTCCAATTCAGGAACAGGGATTTTATTCGAATCTGTTTGTAGTTCCCAAAAAAGAGGGAGCCTTCAGACCTATCTTAGATCTCAAGAGTCTAAACAAGTTTCTCAGAGTTCCATCTTTCAAGATGGAAACTACTCGTACCATTCTTCCTTTAATAAAGGAAGGTCAGTTTATGTCGACAGTGGATCTAAAGGATGCATATCTTCATGTTCCTATTCACAGAGATCATTTCAAGTTCCTGAGGTTTGCCTTTCTGGACAAACATTTTCAGTTTGTGGCTCTCCCTTTCGGTCTTTTCAGTTTCCGGTCTGGGGTCTTTATTGGTGGTTCTAAGGCCACGGGGCATCGCGGTGGCGCCTTATCTGGATGATATACTGATCCAGGCGTCGTCATTTCAACTGGCAAGGTCCCATACTGACATTGTGCTTTCCTTCCTAAGGACCCACGGGTGGAAGGTAAACCTGGAAAAGAGTTCATTAGTTCCTCGGACAAGAGTTTCCTTTCTGGGAACTCTAATCGACTCTATTTCAATGAAGATTTTTCTGACGGAGGTCAGAAAGTCAAAGATTCTGAATGCATGTCGACTCATTCAGTCCAATCCTTGTCCGTCAGTGGCTCAGTGCATGGAGGTAATCAGATTGATGGTGGCAGCAATGGACATCGTTCCGTTTGCTCGTTTTAATCTCAGGCCTCTGCAATTAAGCATGCTCAGGCAGTGAAATGGGGATTATATCTAGATCAGGAGACAAGGGACTCTCTTCTATGGTGGTTGTCGCTGGATCATTTATCCCAGGGGACATGCTTCCGCAGACCCTCATGGGTGATAGTGACAACGGATGTCAGCCTGTTAGGTTGGGGAGCAGTCTGGAACTCCCTAAGGGCCCAGGGTGTATGGACTCAGGCAGAGTCTCTCCTTCCCATCAATATCCTAGAGTTGAGAGCAATATTCAATGCGCTTCGGGCTTGGCCTCAGTTGGCTTCAGCTCAATTCATCAGATTCCAATCGGACAACATAACGACGGTAGCTTACATCAATCATCAGGGAGGAACAAGGAGTTCCTTAGCGATGACAGAGGTAGCCAAGATAATACAGTGTGCAGAGTCTTACTCTTGCCATCTGTCAGCGATCCACATCCCAGAGCTGGACAACTGGGAAGCAGATTTTCTGAGCAGACAGACATTTCATCCGGGAGAGTGGGAACTCCATCCGGAGATTTTTGCCAACCTGATTCTCAGATGGGGCAGGCTGGAGTTGGATCTCATGGCATCTCGCCGGAATGCCAAGCTTCCAAGATACGGGTCCAGGTCCAGGGATCCTCAGGCAGGGCTGATAGATGCCTTGGCAGTGCCTTGGTCTTTCAGCCTAGCATATGTATTCCCTCCGTTTGCTCTCCTTCCTTGGGTGATTGCTCATCTTCTTTGTTTGTTGTTTTTTCAGGGAAACGTAGAGGTCAGAAAGCTACGGCTACCTCTCTTTCTTTTTGGCTGAGGAGTATCATCCGTTTATGGATTATAGTCATTTTTATGGTAATTGATTTGTTATGACATATGGACATACCAGCAGGATTGTTCATGATTGTTCGATCTAGTAGAATCTCACTGGTTTTTACCATTCATTAATTGGCACTGAAGACATACATTATGTTTTAGGTCTAAACAGGATTCTGTACAAGATGAGGAAGAATCTTTTTTAGTTTCTTTAATATACAGGGTCTGTATTTAATATCTCATCATAGGTTAAGTATTGTTTAAAGAGTCTGTCAATCTATCATATTGGTATAGGTAAATATAATAGGAAGTAACATTAGGTGTTCGTTAAATTGTTAACACATATAATTGGCTAGATGCTCACTAATGTTGTATGGGTAATCTGTAAGCATATCACAATATAAGTACTTACGGCGATGTATATATATATATATAACTTTTGGAAATGTATAACTGCTATGAGCGGGTTGTGCATGATATGTCACTATGACATCCATCCTAACATTGGGTCTCCACCCCCTGGGGCGTCACATTTGTGACGTCTATGTAGAGGTTGGTGTTGCCAGTGGGGGGGGGTGTTTGGAAGTTATGTCCAGCATCGCAACTGTTCTGTGTGTCGTCGCTATGTTTACATGGTTACCAAGGTAACCGCTCTCTAAACGTGTACGTGCATGAGTGGCATTACACGATGACGTCATACACGTGAGACGCTTGTGGAGTTCGTGGTTTTCCTTAGGTACATTTAAACTAAGCTGGATGTTCATGCAAACATATGTTTTTAGATTCACTGAGGTGAATTATGTTTAGGCATTTGACAAAGGGATTGTAAGAATCCCGAAATGTTATGCCGCTTTTTAACTGGTATCAATAAAAGGTAATATTTTTAAAATTAAGTCCAGAGAGTGCCATTTTATATATATATATATATATATATATATATATATATATATACACACACATATACATACATACATACATACACACACATATATATATATATATATACATACATAAATACAGGTGGCCCTCTGTTTCAATTTGCGCCATTTCAGAATAACAACCTTTTTTTCAGTCATGTGACTGCTATGCAAAAGCATTGAAAAGCAGTGCACTAATTAAAATAGCCAGTAAGTGGAGCTGTCCGCTTGTGTTGCAGCAAAGTTATGAAAGCTTAGCAGACAGAAATTAATCTGGACAGAAATTAATCTGTGTACACAGAACAGACCTGAGCTATCGAGCAACAAGATCTAGCAGCCACTTCCCTATTATCTTCCTGTCTAGCTGCTTGAAGTGAGGGTGCCTAACTGCCTATTAATCACCCGAGATTGAAATGCATAGAATAGGTGCAGACCCAATATTATTTAATATGCTAACAATGCAGAGAATATGCTAACTCTGCAGAAGTTTGCAGAAAAATGCAAGTAAAAAAATGTTTTTGTTCATTAAACTTAGTTTGATGATACAGTCTGTTGTGTGAATATTTAATTAGGTTTATAATGCTGTTTAGCATTTAATGTCTTCATTTCAACGATTTAAAATAATGTATTAGGTGTTACTTACTGTATGTCAATTTTGGGAGGGGCCTGGAATCTAACTCCCTCACTTCCCATTGACTTACATTATAAACTGGGTTTCGATTTACAACCATTCCTTCTGGAACCTAACCCCGGCATAAACTGAGGGATATATATATACATATATATATATATATTCCCAAATATGCACTCCTTATACATAGAGTAGCATCAGCCACGGTGCATATGTCTAAAACATTATGCAGGAATAGAGAAAAAACACTGCACTCACTGTGCTTTTAGGTAAAAAATAACTTTTAATATTCCATGTTAAAATGCGGAAATTAGCGGGGGGCGGAGTCTGGCCACGCTGGGACATGGCCGCTCAGTGAGGTTGCTCTGTGGGACCGGAGTTTGTCTTGCACACTTATATCTAGCTGTGGATAAAATACAGGCACCTAGAGGTGTCGGAACACATGAGGAACAGAACCGCCGCACTTAGGATAACAAATATGTCCTGAACAGACCGCAAACATCCGAAGAGGCTCACAGTGTTCAGGAGATAGCGGTCGCCATCTTGGATTTTCCCCACGAGGTTCAGGCAGCATACGACTGCAACAGGACCAGGTATTATTAAAGTGGGTACTCGAAATGCTACTACTCATTAGGCACAAGGGCTAACACACATGCCAAAGACTCTAACCATAGTATACGTTAACACAAATAGTAATTTTAACGGCATATACCTGCTCCTTAATATAGGTTCACAGAACTACTATAATGCCCTCATAAGTGGACATAACTTATAAGTCTAACATACTACAAAACATACAGGACATGTCGCTAACCTGTGGATTTGATGTTACAAGTATAAGGAAAGTCTGGATACAGCTTTTTTTCTTATTTTCCTCCCTTTTTTCATTTTAAAAGAAAAAAAAAAAATAAACATGAAACTGCGCTTTTCTGAGGGGGGAAAACAGATATGGAGATGAAGATACACATTAAATAGCATGACAAATGCATATGCTTATACCTCAAATATACTGAATCTGTGTTCAGAAGAAACAGCTGGGATGGCTTGTTATGATTTATAACTTGGCTTATAACTTCAGGGAGCAATGTGCCATTTTCTACTAGCAACTCAATAATTGAATAACAAGTGCTGCTTTACCCTCTGTGTAGTATATCTATATCCTGAACTATTTAAAGTTTCTGTTTGTGCAATCTCACTACGGGGGCTGCATTTGGTATCTTTATACAGTTATTACAGCGAAGATATACACCTTATACTTGAAATCTTAATAATGTCCTCCAGAAGGCAAACAAAGCCAGATAAACCTGCGAAATCACAGCATACCACACTCAAATCAGTCACAGACTTTTTCCAGTCTCAGGATAGAGAAAGCACATCCCAAGAACCAACAAACTCGAATCATACTGACAAAGCGCCAGGGTCAGGAGACATCATGGCGGATCACCAGCAAGATCAACTATCACAAATCCTAACCAGGTTGAATGATCTCCCATCTAAAAATGATATAGACTCTCTAAAGGATCTGATTAAGAGAGAGATTTCTGACCTAAAGAAAGATATCACTGATATCGGCAACAGAGTAGATAATTTAGAGTCATCACTGGATATGACGACACAAGAGATGAAAGACATTACAGAATCTCAAGAGCAGCAATCCCTTTTAATTCAGGATTTGAATGTTAAACTCGAAGATCTGGACAACAGAGGGCGAAGAAATAATTTGAGAATTAGAGGGATACCAGAGTCTATCGAGCCCTCCGACCTGGAAGACTATCTACAATCACTCTTTCGCCATCTTATGGACTCCTCAGATACCACATCCTCTATATCTTTAGAGAGAGCTCACAGAGCTCTGTGAGCAAAACCTTCAAATCAAGCTCCACCACGAGATGTGATAATTAAATTCCTTAGCTTTAAAGATAAGGACACTATTTGGCAGCTCTTCAGAGATAACCCTAATCTTAAATATCAAGACCAGGAGATTCAGGCTTACCTGGACTTAAGCCCTATCACTCTCCAAAAAAGAAAGGACGCTAAATTTATTACAACTACTTTACAAAAGCACAACATAAGATACCGTTGGGGGTACCCATTTGCTCTCATCGTATCACTTGAGGGTAAAACCTGGATCTACAGAACTTTGGAGGACTTAGACTCTTTTTCCAAAGGCATTAACCTGGAAATTCTTGCACCTTCAATACAAGATAACACCCCCGCTACAAGCGGGATGACATCTCGCCTGAAAGACAGGAGACCTGAATGGAACATTGTTCAATACAGGAAAAGGCCTCCCAGACAAACAAACTCTGAATCAGTTGTTAAATCTAACTTCCCTACATGACTTCTTGAAGGTCTTAATCTTGAATCTCACAAAGACTAACTGCTCATAACTGGGCAGTCCATATCCTTTTCGTAATTCTCTGACGAGAAAAAAATAAGAAAGAAAATGTTATGTTTACTGTTATTGTTCGCTATGTTAACTATGTTATTTGATGGTTCTTTGGTTGTTATATATTATGCTCTTTTTCTTCTAGACACATGCTGCATATTCTATGAACAAAAACTAGCAGAAATGTCTTCAGGCTTTGATACCTTATCTAACACCTAACACCTATTAATTAAGACACAATAGTAGTGTCATTAAGGTAGAATATAATTTTGCCCTGAATATTCGAGAGTTGCAATAGAGCACTTTAAGCGTGAATTAGCCAAGTCTTTACGGATAGAAATTTAATATTTTGCAGTTTAGCTAGAAATGTGCATTTTGCTGGTTGATGTATTTGAATCATATAAATAGGACTGACTTAGTACTAACCTTTGTCCTTTTTTTTTTTTTTTTTTTTGAAGACTCTTTTAGATTGTCTTCTCTTAACTCCACTTCTTAATAGTGGAATCTCTGGTACCCAACCCCTGTCTCTACAAACTATATATGTATCCTTCTTCTTACTTTGTCGAACTCTTTCTATCTTTTACTCTTCTTTCTTTCACTCTTCTCTCACCCTTTGATTGTCATTACTTGTTAATCTATAGCTTTCAGAACAGTACCTCAAACAAGAGTACTGCATCTTGTAAAAAAAGAACCTTACACCCATCCAACTTTTCCTATGACAGATAAACAAATAAACCAACTCCGGATAATATCCATTAACACCAAAGGTCTAAACTCTCCCTTCAAAAGAAATTCAACTCTCTCTGACTTTAAACAACATAGGAGTGATATAGTCATGCTTCAAGAGACGCATTTCAAAAGAGGTAGGGAACCACAAACCTATAAATTTAAATTTGGCCAATGCTTTTATTCTTCCAATACTACAAAAACAAACGGGGTTGGGATTCTGATTAAAAGCAATATTCCTTTTCAGGAGCTTTTTACCCACAAAGATAAAGAGGGTAGATTTATAGCAGTAACGGGTAAACTGTATGGGAAGCTTGTAACTTTAGTTTGTATATATGCTCCAAACACACAACAACATCTCTTCTTTAAGACGATAACAAACAGACTACTTGACAATGCAAAGGGAGCTTTGATCATTGGAGGTGACTTCAATACACCACTCAACCCACATATTGACTGCTCTACACAATCTTCGTCTATCCCATCCAAACGAATCGCAGCAATAAAACAGAACATGAGGGACTTAGCAGTACATGACGTGTGGAGATCTCTAAACCCGCATACAAGAGACTATACATTCTATTCTGCCCCACACAAATTATACTCTAGGATAGACTATCTGTTCATGGATGTCTCTAGTTTCTCCTATATAGTACAAAGCAAGATTCTAACATGCACATGGTCAGATCATTCTTTTATGAGCTGTAGTCTAAATTGGCCTAACATCTCTCCAAAAATATTTAATTGGAAATTTGAATCCTCCCTAATAGAAGACCCACTAATAAATGAAAAATTGGGGAAATCTCTAGCTGAATATTTTGAACTAAACTCATCTCCACAAATGGACGAAAGAGTTGTGTGGGAAGCACATAAAAGTGTCATTAGGGGAGAATGTATTAGCCATAAAAGCTTTCAAGTTAAACAACAAAAAGCTAGATTAGAAACAACATTACAACAAATTACTGATTTGGAGTCCCAACACAGACAGAACCCGGGGGATGAACCTGTGTATACCGAACTCTGTAACAAAAGACAGGAAATGAACTCTCAACTCCTACATAGATATAAAAAAAATGCCCTCCGACTTAAACAAGTATATTTTGACAGCGACAATAAGAGCGGGAGATTCTTAGCTAGGAAATTACGTAGAAGAACAAATAGATCTTTTATTATGTCAATTAAAAATGCAAAAGGCTCCACATGTTCTAATACCACTATAGCTAACGCATTTCGAGAATACTTCGAAGGTTTGTATAATTTGAAAGACTCTGACCCCATAGTCACTAGACGCGATGACTCCTTTAGCTCCCATATTAAGAGATATTTAGATAGCATACAGATCCCCACCTTATCAAAAGAACAACAAGAACAATTAGATAGCCCAATTCAAGTTGAAGAAGTTATTAATGTCATCAAACATTTACCTAATGGTAAAGCTCCAGGGCCGGATTGCTTCACTAATTTGTACTACAAAAGCTTTCAACCCATAATTGCCCCCCAGTTATGTAGACTGTATAATGTTATAAATGAGGCCACTCCCTTCTTACAACAATCATTAGAGGCCACAATAGTATTATTGCCCAAACCTGGGAAATCAACAGATATGGTTATGAACTATCGACCAATCTCCTTGCTAAATAACGATTCAAAGATCTTTGCCAAGATACTTGCAAATAGATTAGGACCCATTATGCCTTCTTTGATACACGGAGACCAAGTTGGTTTTGTTATTAATAGGGAGGCCAAAGACAACACAATTCATTCCCTTCATTTAATCCAACATGCACTATCTTCTGATTCACAAATAGTGATGGTATCCACAGACGCTGAAAAAGCGTTCGATCGTGTAGATTGGACGTTTCTGCATCACATTTTAGAAAGATTCGGTTTTGGCAAGGGTATCTTAGGGAAAATCTTTGCTTTATATAATAACCCAAGCGCGCGCATACTGGTAAATGGAGATCTCTCAGCCCCCTTCTATATTAAAAATGGCACTAGACAGGGATGTCCCTTATCTCCCCTACTTTTCGCATGCGCTATAGAAATATTGGCATTAAAAATAAGAGAAAATAAAAATATTTGCGGCCTAACCCTTCAGAATCATACCTATAAACTTTCGCTATTCGCGGATGACATCCTGTTTACATTGTCGTCACCTAGCCAGTCAATCCCTGAATTAATGAAAGAACTTCATGATTTCAGAATTGTGTCCAACTTCTTAATTAATCAATCAAAATCAGAAATCATGAACATTAACTTGTCTGAAGAAGAACTTAATCTTACAAAACAAATTTGCCCCTTTCGCTGGCAATCCTCTTACATTAAATACCTGGGGATTTTCCTGTCTCACAACCAAACTGACTTATTAACTCTTAACTATGAATCTCTTAAAAAGAACATTGTAGCAGACTTAAGCTCCTGGAGATCTAAACGCCTTAGTTGGCTAGGGAGAATGAACACAATCACTATGAATATACTGCCCAGAATTTTATACGTCTTACAGACGGTACCAATCCCTCTCCCTTCATCCTACATCCCTTCACTACAGAGAATAATCAATGACTATATATGGGATAGGAAACATCCTAGAATTAATAGAAAGTTAATGACTCTCCCTAAAGAGTCAGGGGGTCTGGGAGTTCCGGATCTTGAGAAATATAGACAGGCGACTTTCTTACAGCGGGTAGTAGACTGGAACACTAATTACCTTGATAAAATCTGGGTACGAATCGAACACCAAATGCACCAATGTTCTCACCTGGGTTCTCTGTGTTGGCTAGATGGCTCTGAAGGCCGTCTGAGAATTGTGGGTAATTTTATTACAGAAGAGACATACAAAATGTGGAATAGGTTACTAGTAAAATACCCCATGCTTTCCTCTATACCATCCCCATTGACACCCTTGCTTGGAAATCCAGAGTTTCTTCCAGGATTGGGAATTGCTAAATTAGACCCCCTAGATAAAAGGAGCAACTTACCATTCTCTACATTGTCAGAGGGAGGCAAAATGCATACAAGGCTAAAACTCCTAGAAGATGACCTACATATATTTAATAGTTGGTTTTTCTATTTGCAAGCACACTCTTTTCTTCAGAACCACAAAGGGAAAAATAATATGTTGAGATCACCTACCAATTTTGAGAAACTATGCTTGTCTGCACAACCGATTAGGCACACTCTATCAATTATATACCACATGCTACAACAAGAACCGTTAGGCCTAGAACACCATTATATTCAAAAATGGGAATCGGAGTTGAATCTTAGAATCTCCCCAAAGGAGAAGCATATGATATTTAAAAGAACAATGAAAGCTTCCACATCAGCTAGAATACTAGAAATTAATTTTAAAATATTGCATCGTTGGTATTATACCCCTACACGTTTAAAAACCTTATATCCTCAAAGATCAGATACATGCTGGCGTTGCGACAGAGGGAGAGGCACTATGGGTCATATATGGTAGTTATGCCCAAACATTTCCCCCTTCTGGAGAGATGTTATAAACCAAACGGAGAAGATACTGGGGATCACTATCCCGCAGGACCCGTTAGTTTGGCTCCTTAATAAACCCCCCAGGAAACTATTGGCTACACATTTGTCCATACTTCAAATTGCTTCCAATAGCGCTAAGACCCTAATAGCAAAATACTGGAAACAATCCTCAATCCCAAATACAGCCCAGTGGATTGATACAATGCACAAAACTATTCAATTAGAGGAATACCACTACATGAAATCACAACGCATAGACTTCTATCATGAGATTCTCTTTATTTGGGAAGATTATATATATAACAAATATGATAATTAAATAGATATTGAAATCTGATGGCTTGCGATACAGGGTACACGAGAAACTTGAGGTCTGAATTCCACAATCTAAATGACAATCTTCTTCTTCTCTTCTTTCTTTCTCTTCTTTCCTTTTCTCTTTTTATGTATTTCTCTTGTAAAAATGAAAATTCAACGAGGTTATGGTTTTTAGCTAAAGGTCAGGTTTCTATATAACATGTTAAGTTGAAAATATGTCTAAGTGTGATATGTTCTTGACCAAGTATTTCGATTTAATGTATGATCTGTTATACCTCAATAAAAATACTTAAAAAAAAATTAAAAAAAAAAAAAAATGGGGAAATTAGCATGACATTTCTGGGCTGTACTATCACCTTTATCAAATGTTCCCAAAAAGGAAAGTCTCAGAGCAGTTGCAGCCGCAGCGTGATGCCCCAAAGGAAGGCATAAAAGTCACAAAACCTCAGTGTATTTAAACACCTCCTACATAGGCAACCAGCAGTAACAGTTTCCAGCTGAGTGTGATATGTGTGTGTGTTGCAACAGAGCAAATCCTGCTCTCAGCCGGTGGTTAATCACTTTATGATTGGTGTGAGTCATTACACATTCTGGCCAACCATGTTATAGAAGCTCCACATGGCTAATTTGCATATCCAACAACACGGATGTTGGCTCTGCCCATCTGTCTCGTGTCATGATGTATAGTGGATTATTTTAGAGCAAAGGGAGTAAGTAAAGCCGGATATAAATCACACGGTCTTTGGCATCTTTGCTGCAACTAGGAGACCATGATTCATATCTGTGTCCCACATATAGCGGGTATATCTGTCATCCGTAATACTTCTCACTCTGGTAACCAATTAACACAGTTTTGAAAACAATGTCATAGGCTCCATCAGATAGAAATAGAGGTCAATCTGTAGATCACACACGGTCATAGTAAGATGAGTGGAAACTCATATTAGAGGGTTCTTGTTCAGAGGTAAAAGGCATAGAAGCCAGAGTAGTAGAGAAAGTTAAAAATAATAATATGCACATTGCACATAATAGAGGGAGTGTCTACAGTCCAGTATCCGGAGGTTCAATTTATTTTGAGGAGAAGATATCCCATTTGCCGGTAATGTATGCAGAGATCTCTGTATTATAATTTAATCATTCATTTTATTTTTAGCCAATGAATGATCAGAAGTCCAGTTTTATGTTTAGTCCCTTCAGGGATACTGTGTCCAACATAAAGATCCATCTGAAATCAAGTTGTATAAAACTGGACTTCGGACCATTCATTGGCTAAAATTAAAATGAATGATTAAATTATAATACAGAGATTTCTGCATACATTACCGGCAAATGGGATATCTTTCTCCTCAAAATACAATAAATCTGGACTGTAAACACTCCCCCTATTATGTGCAATGTGTATATTATTGTTTTTAACTTTACTACCTTGGCCTCTATGACTTTTTACCTCTGAACAAGAACCCTCCAATATGAGTTTCCACTCATCTTACTATGACCATGTGTGATTTACAGATTTACCTTTATTTCTATCTGATGGAGCCTATGACATTGTTTTCAAAACTGTGTTAATTGGTTACCAGAATGAGAAGTATTATGGATGACAGATATACCCGCTATATGTGGGACACGGATATGAAGCATGCTCTCCTAGTTGCAGCAAAGATGCCAAGGACCGTGTGATTTATTTATTTTGTTGACTGCCTATGTAGGAGGTGTTTAAATATACTGAGGTTTTGGGACTTTTATGCCTTCCTATGGGGCATCACTCTGAGGATGCACCTGCACTGAGACTTTCCTTTTCTGTTTGGGAACATTTGATAAAGGTGATAGTACATCACCGAAACGTCATGCTAATTTCCCCATTTTAACATGGAATATTAAAAGTTATTTATTTTTACCAGTCTTTATATATATATAATATATATATATATATATATATATATATATATATATATATATACACACATACACTGCTCAAAAAAATAAAGGGAACACTTAAACAATACAATGTAACTCCAAGTCAATCACACTTCTGTGAAATCAAACTGTCCACTTAGGAAGCAACACTGAGTGACAATCAATTCCACATGCTGTTGTTCAAATGGGATAGACAACAGGTGGAAATTTTAGGCAATTAGGAAGACACCCCCAATAAAGGAGTGGTTCTGCAGGTGGTGACCACAGACCACTTCTCAGTTCCTATGCTTTCTGGCTGATGTTTTGGTCACTTTTGAATGCTGACGGTGCTTTCACTCTAGTGGTAGCATGAGACGGAGTCTACAACCCACACAAGTGGCTCAGGTAGTGCAGCTCATCCAGGATGGCACATCAATGCGAGCTGTGGCAAGAAGGATTGCTGTGTCTGTCAGTGTAGTGTCCAGAGCATGGAGGTGCTACCAGGAGACAGGCCAGTACATCAGGAGACGTGGAGGAGGCCGTAGGAGGGCAACAACCCAGCAGCAGGACCGCTACCACCGCCTTTGTGCAAGGAGGAACAGGAGGAGCACTGCCAGAGCCCTGCAAAATGACCTCCAGCAGGCCACAAATGTGCATGTGTCTGCTCAAACTGTCAGAAACAGACTCCATGAGGGTGGTATGAGGGCCTGACGTCCACAGGTGAGGGATGTGCTTACAGCCCAACACCGTGCAGGATGTTTGGCATTTGCCAGAGAACACCAAGACTGGCAAATTTGCCACCGGCGCCCTGTGCTCTTCACAGATAAAAGCAGGAGATGCGGTGGAGAACGCTCTGCTGCCTGCAACATCCTTCAGCATGACCGGTTTGGCAGTGGGTCAGTAATGGTGTGGGGTGGTATTTCTTTGGAGGGCCGCACAGTCCTCCATGTGCTCGCCAGAGGTAGCCTAACTGCCATTAGGTACCGAGATGAGATCCTCAGACCCCTTGTGAGACCATGTGCTGGTGCGGTTGGCCCTGGGTTCCTCCTAATGCAAGACAATGCTAGACCTCATGTGGCTTGAGTGTGTCAGCAGTTCCTGCAAGATGAAGCCATTGATGCTATGGACTGGCCCGCCCGTTCCCCAGACCTGAATCCAATTGAGCACATCTGGGACATCATGTCTCGCTCCATCCACCAATGTCACGTTGCACCACAGACTGTCCAGGAGTTGGCAGATGCTTTAGTCCAGGTCTGGGAGGAGATCCCTCAGGAGACCATCCGCCACCTCATCAGGAACATGCACAGGCGTTGTAGGGAGGTCATACAGGCACGTGGAGGCTACACACACTACTGAGCCTTATTTTGACTTGTTTTAAGGACATTACATCAAAGTTGGATCAGTCTGTAGTGTGTTTTTCCACTTTAATTTTGAGTGTGACTCCAAATCCAGAACTCCATGGGTTGAAACATTTGATTTCCATTTTTTATTTTTTGTGTGATTTTGTTGTCGGCACATTCAACTATGCAAAGAACAAAGTATTTCATCAGAATATTTAATTAATTCAGATCTAGGATGTGTTATTTTAGTGTTCCCTTTATTTTTTGGAGCAGTGTGTATATATATATATATATATATATATATATATACACACACACAGTGGATATAAAAAGTCTACACACCCCTGTTAAAATGTCAGGTTTCTGTGATGTAAAAAAATTAGACAAAGATAAATAATTTCAGAACTTTTTCCACCTTTAATGTGACCTATAAACTGTACAACTTGATTGAAAAACAAACTGAAACTTTCTAGGAGGGAAGTAAAAATAAAATAATATGGTTGCATAAGTGTGGATGTAGCTGTGTTTAGAATTGAGCAATCACATTCAAAATCATGTTAAATAGGAGTCAGTACACACCTGCCATCATGTAAAATGCCTCTAATTAATCCCAAATAAAGTTCAGCTGTTCTAGTAGGTCTTTCCTGACATTTTCTTAGTCGCACCCTACTGCAAAAGCCATGGTTCGCAAAGAGCTTCCAAAGGAGAACGGTACAAAAGAATTTCCAAGGCATTAGATATACCATGGAACACAGTGAAGACAGTCATCATCAAGTGGATAAAATATGGCGCAACAGTGACATTACCAAGAACTGGACGTCCCTCCAAATTTGATGAAAAGACGAGAAGAAAACTGGTCTGGGAGGCTGCCAAGAGGCCTACAGCACCATTAAAGGAGCCTCAGGAATATCTGGCAAGTACTGGCTGTGTGGTGCATGTGACAACAATCGCCCGTATTCTTCATATGTCTGGGCTATGGGGTAGAGTGGCAAGACGGAAGCCTTTTCTTACGAAAACAAACATCCAAGCCCAGCTAAATTTTGCAAAAACACATCTGAAGTCTCCCAAAAGCATGTAGCAAAAGGTGTTCTGGTTTAGATGAAACCAAGATTAAACTTTTTGGCCATAATTCAGCGCAAAACAGCACTGCATATAACCAAAAGAACACAATTCCCACAGTGAAGCATTTTGGTGGCAGCATCATGCTTTGGGTCTGTTTTTCTTCAGCTGGAACTGGGGCCTTAGTCAAGGTAGAGGGAATTATGAACAGTTCCAAATACCAGACAATATTGGCACAAAACCTTCAGGCTTCTGCTAGAAATCTGAACATGAAGAGGAACTTCATCTTTCAGAATGACAACGCCCCAAAGCATACATCCAAATCAACAAAGGAATGGCTTCACAAGAAGAAGATTAAAGTTTTGGAATGGCCCAGTCAGTGCCCAGACCTGAATCCAATCAAAAAATCTGTTGGGTGATCTTAAGTGGGCTGAGCACAAGAGATGCCCTCACAATCTGACAGATTTGGAGTGTTTTTGCAAAGAAGAGTGGGCAAATCTTGCCATGTCAAGATGTGCCATGCTGAAAAACTCATACCCAAAAAGACTGAGTGCTGTAATAAATCAAAGATTGCTTCAACAATGTATTAGTTTAAGGGTGTGCACACTTATGCAACCATATTATTTTAGTTTTTTTATTTCTACTTCCCTCCACCTAAAAGATTTTAGATTGTTTTGCAATTGAGTTGTACAGTTTATAGGTCACATTAAAGGTGGAAAAAAGTTCTGAAATGATTTATCTTCGTCTCATTTTTTTACATCACAGAAACATGACATTTTAACAGGGGTGTGTAGACTTTTTATATCCACTGTGTATATATATATATATATATATATATATATATATATATATATATATATATATACATATATATATACACACACATACACACACACACACACACATATATATATATATATATATATATATATATATATATATATATATCCAAAATACCATCATATATATATGGAAATATGTATTTATGAATAAATAGAAGATATTTATCTATGTGAAGAACATTGGAATGTAAAATATTCATATTTTCCTTCTTAATATAAGGAGAGTCCACAACTTCATTCCGTACTGTTGGGAAATACTGAACCTGGCCACCAGGAGGAGACAAAGACACACCAGCCAAAGGCTTAAATACTCCCCCCACTTCCCTTATATTCCAGTCATTCTTTGCCTTTCGTCACAGGAGGACGACAGCTTCTAAGCAATCAGTGTTGACAAGTTTCACTGCCTGCTTTTTCTCACTCATGTCCATGTCAGGAGCAATGCTACAAGACTGTCACACTTGAGAGGCTGTGTTTCTGTTCTACAGCTTGGATTCTGGTAAGATCGTTTCTATTTGTACACATATTGGAAACGCTAGAAAACAGGGTCACAGTGTGGCTCCTTTATCTTAATGGAATCATGGGTTAATATATCCTGAGGGGGATTACTGAACAGTGGGGATTAATCAAATGTGATAATTTGATTGTATGCTGCTTTATGTGTGAGATTTATGGGCTCATAAAAGACAGTTGGTTATGTGCTGGAACAAACAGGTTTTTACTTTCACTTTGAGCGCTGCGCAGCTTGTAGGCTTGGCATGCTTTTTCTCACAGCAGGGAGGATCCTGCCTTGCGCACCATGTGACCGGGAGTGGTTTCACTTCCATTTCCTCTGTCCTGACCAATCTGACTATCGTAGAAGTCGTATACTCTCTTTACTGTCTGGGTCTAGGAGGTGGTGAGTGCCCCAGCCATTGGGGTAGAAAGGTGCCTTTTTTTTTTCTTTGAGAAATAAAGTCCATTTATTACTGTGTCCTACTGTTATTAGCTTAAGTTATGGAGGATTCTGATATGTTAGAGGGTACTCCCTATTTCAAATAGTAATACCTGTTTATATTGTGAGGAGGCCTTGGTAAGCCTGCCCTCTCAATTAGGTTCCATATACATTAAAGTAATTGTGTCAAAGAAGGTTACCATGTTTGATACCACTGAGCCATCCACCTCTGAGGACTCGCCATCCCGTGAGGTGTGTACCCTTCAGTCATCTCCCACTACACATGCAGCTTCCAGTCAGTGCTTTACCTCGCCCTGCTAAACGCAGTCAAAAGGTTAAACATAGCTCTCCTGCTCCGGGGCCATAGTGTGCTTTATTGGATTGAATTGCTATGTCTCAGTTATCCGAGGATAAGTTAAACTCTGAGGCTTCAGAGGGGGAACTTTCCGGGGCGGAGTCTATCGTTTCTAGGCCTCCTGCTGCGGAGGAACCAGCCTTTGGATTCAAGATTGAACACTTACATTTTCTTCTAAGGGAAGTTTTGTCTACATTAGAAATTCCAGAGGCCAAGCTGCCTGATGAACCTTTAATTCCTAAATTAGAGGACAGGGTAGTTCCTTTGACTTTTCCTGTAAAGATGGCGAACATTATTAAGAACAAATGGGATAGAATCTTCCTTTTCTTCTTTGTCTTCTTTTAGGGAATTATTTCCGGTCCCGGACTCTCAATTGGAGTTGTGGCGTTGGATGGTGCTATCTCTATAAACGCACTACTATCCCACTTGAAGATAGCTCTTCATTCAGAGAGGCGATGTATAAGAAGATGGAAACTCTTCTAAGAAAGATGGTTCAACATACGGGATATTTCTTTTAACCGGCAGCGGCTGTTGCTGGAGCAGCTACCTACTGGTGCAACTCCTTATCGGATTTAATCGAGGTGGAAGGTCCCCTTGATGTTATCCAGGAAAGAATCAGAGCCTTGAAAATTGCTAATTCTTTTATCTGTGATGCAAATATGCAGATTATTCGCCTAAATGCTAAGGCTTCTGGCTTTTCGGTTCAGGCCCGTCGGGAGCTCTGGCTGAAGTCCTGGTCGGACTGCGGACATGACTTGTAAGTCCAGACTTCTTTCCCTCCCTATTAAGGGAAAGATTTTATTTGGTCCAGGCCTGGACTCTATTATCTCCACGGTTACAGGGGACAAGGGTGCCTTCCTAACGCAAGATAAAAAGAACAAGTCTAAGGGACAGGTTTCTAATTTTTGTTCTGATAGATCCCATTGTCAGCAGTCCTCCGCTAAGCTGGATCAATCCAAGAGTACTTAGAAGCCGGCACAGTCCTGGAATAAGTCCAAGCAGAGCAAGAAGCCCGCTGAGACAAAATCTGCATGAAGGGGTGACCCCTGATCCGGCTCATGTAGGGGGCAGACTGATGCTCTTTTCAGATGCTTGGTTTAGGGACGTGCAGGATCCATGGGTCCTGCACGTCCCTAGGGATATAGGATAGGTTTCAAGTCTCATCCACCGAAGGGCAGATTCCTCCTCTCCAACCTGTCTTCCAGACCAGAAAAGAGGAAGCCTTTCTGGGGTGTGTGCGGGACCTGTTCTCCTTGGAAGTCATTGTCCCGGTGCTTATCACAGAAAGAGGTTTGGGATACTATTCAAACCTTTTTGTGGTCCCAAAGGAGGGAACTTTCCGCCCAATTCTGGACCTAAAGTTCTTAAACCAATTTCTCAACATCCCCTCGTTCAAGATGGAGACAATCCATCCTTCCCTTAGTTCAGGAAGGATAGTTCATGACTACGATAGACCTTAAGGATGCTTACCTTCATGTTCCAATCCACAGGGAATTTATGTGTAGTGTGATAGGAGCGCCTAAAGGTGGATTCCTGCTGCTAAAAAAGTTCTTCCCTCAAAGAGAACTAAATGGTGGATAAGAAGAAAAAATGGGGTTTATTTAGCAGCGCTAAAAAAAGCTAGGAAATGATGATACCAATCTAATTTATGTTTTATACAATCTATTTTATTTAAAAATTCTTATAACACATAAAAACAACAGCAAATGCTTTTCCTAATTAATAAAGGGACGTCTCCCTTATACAACACTTATAAAAACAGACTAGAACCATATAATCCTAGAATTTCAGGTATAAAGGAATTAATTCTATAGATAACATATGGCAAGCAACAAATTTCTAAGATAAATGGTGAATTAAATATTTAAAAGGCACAAATGTATCAATCCTAATAGCTTTACAGTTCTTCAGTAACAAATTCAGTTATAAAGTTACACAGTTACTTTCCTTGGACATATAATTGGCTCAGGTGTGCTGGATAGTTAAAAAGGCAAAAAACAGCCAATATTCTGATTTAGGTGCCAAAGCAATCGTGGTTAATGGAAATGGTTAATTTAACAGATGAATACCTTGATGTCTTTAAAGTTCAGTTTGCGTGTTTTAAAAAACGTAGTGCAAATTAGTGTAGAGGTACCTTAATCTGTCCTGGTTGCAACCGCTGATTATCTTCACTGTGAGGGATTCACAGACTGTTTGTTCCTGGTGCTTCTGATAAGTCACCTGACCTTCTCTTTGATTCAGAGGTCAGGGGTGATGATCCGTTCTGGTGATGTAGTTATCCTTTTTTTTGTTTTCCTTTCTTCTTATAGCCCAAATATTGTTTTCATCTGGGTTCCCTCAGACTTCTTAAGGTTTGAAGAAATCTTTGGTCAGTGTTTAGCAGTAACACCGTATTCCCTGAAGTTACCAAAGGTAGATTTTAACTTGCAGGGTCAGGAGAAAAGTTTAAAGTTGCAGGGTCACACAGCTTTGTGACAGTAGTAAATGAAGTTTAGTAGAGTGTAGCAGGTCCCATTCAACGCGTTTCACCCTTCTGGGCTTTATCAAGAATGCTTATCCTGCTAGCTTCTGGCTTTTTAAAGGTATGAATGTGTTTTGATTGGTTCCTTCATTTCCTTTTGATTTCTATCAACACCTGTGTGGCTTCCAATGTAAAGGTGGACTTTATTTAAGTTGGTAATGATTGTTTCTGTGTTGTTATTTAGTTACATGATACACAAGGAAGAGAACTTATCATTTCTGCTTTATTAGCATTCACACAATTCAACTTATATATTTCAATTCTAAAGTGCCTTTATTAGATAATATACATTTAGATCGTGCAAACTTAAAATTACCTAAACTGAAACGAAAATATAAGAATCAGAATTACCATTCCCATATCTAGAATTATTGTAAGTGGGTAAAAATTAATGATATATATATATTCCTTTTCAACAAAGGATAGTAAGTTCAACAATTTATAAATTTGTAACAATTTAAAAATGGACGAAACGAAAATATAAGAATCAGAATCATCATTCCCATATCTAGAATTATTGTTAGTGGGTAAATGTTAACGATATATACATATTCCTTTTCAACAAAGGATAGTAAGTTCAACAATTTATACATTTGTAACAATTTAAAAATGGACGAAACGAAAATATAAGAATCAGAATCATCATTCCCATATCTAGAATTATTGTTAGTGGGTAGAAATTAACGATATATACATATTCCTTTTCAACAAAGGATAGTAAGTTCAACAATTTATAAATTTGTAACAATTTAAAAATGGACGAAACGAAAATATAAGAATCAGAATCATCATTCCCATATCTAGAATTATTGTTAGAGGGTAAAAATTAACGATATATACATATTCCTTTTCAACAAAGGATAGTAAGTTCAACAATTTATAAATTAACAATTTAAAAATGGATGTACAATTAAATCAGAAATTATCAATCCCATAACTAGAGTTATTGCTAGTGGGTAAAAATATGGCTTATTCAATTAATTTATTTATTTTAGGGGGATAAAAATTCCTTTTTAATTACTAGAAAAATGAATTTATATAGGGCTTGTACTATCTTTGCCCAAGATAAATTGAAATGTTATTGCTTATTTAATGTATGTGAGTATTTTCTATATAAGTGGCTGATTTAACCTGGAAAATGTTCGCATATTGTAAGAGACTTTTATAAGAAGGGGGAAATGTCTATCTCAGAGTTCAAGCCTCCAGGTTGGAGGGTATTCATTAGGTATATAATTTCAGCTTCTGCCTTTAGGAGTTTATTTTCCCAGTTTCCCCCTCTCCAGTCGGGGTGAACTTTTTTAATTCCCCAATATTTAAAATCTTTAAGGTTGTTGTTGTGTACTTCCCTAAAGTGGCGATAGATATAAGGGTCAAGGTTACCCCTATCTATGCAAGAGAGGTGCTCCCTTATCCTTTCACGGAGCATTCTGGTTGTTTCTCCTATGTAAATTTTTTTACATGAACATTGAATGGCGTAAATAACGCCTTTATCTTGACATCTAATTGTGTCTCTTATTTTGAAAGTAAAGTTTCCACTTTTTGATTTTAAAATCTTTTGTTTACTACTAAATTTACAGGCCCGGCATCTAAAACAGGGGAAAAAACCATTTAAAGGATTTCCGTCTAGGCACCTTTGAGTGTCTTTCTTCTTTATGCTTTTCAATTGACTGGGAGCTAGTAGGCTCTTCAAATTCTGTGCTTTCCTATATATTATTTTTGGGTTTTCCCCCACTTTTCCCCCTATGATGGGATCAGTTTGTACTAAGTGCCAATGTTTTTTTAAAACTCTTTGGATGTTTAGGTTGTCATGACTGAACTCAGTTATAAAGGGCACATTAATTTCATCTCGATTTTCTTTGATATCTTTTGTTTTATATTCTAAGAGGTCCCTCCTTACTTTCTTATCTACCTCTTGTTTAGCTTCATTGATTACTTCTGGACTATATTCTCTTTCTAAGAATTTCCTTTCTAAGATCTTTATTTGATCCTGATAATCTGTCATTCTTGAGCAATTCCGTTTAATTCTTAAATATTGCCCTTTAGGGACATTGTCTTTCCACTTTTTCATGTGGCAGCTGTTATAATGGATTAGATTATTGGCATCCACCTTTTTAAAATGTGTTTTGGTTATTAATTGGTTTTCTACAATTTCGATATCTAAGTCCAAGAAGGTGATTTGGCTTTTGCTATAGTTACTGGTAAAGGATAGTCCCATTTCATTTTTATTCATATCTGTCAGAATAGTGTTTAGATCAGTTTCACTACCCCCCCATATAAAGAACAGGTCATCTATGTATCTGCTATAGAGCACAAGATCCGCGCCCAGACTATGCCTAGGGAAGAAACCTTCCTCCCAATATCCCATAAAGAGATTGGCATAGCTGGGTGCGAATCTTGTGCCCATAGCTGTTCCCTTCTTTTGAATGTAAAATTTGTCCTCAAATGAGAAATAATTATGGCCTAGGATGAATTTTATTCCATCCTCTATGAATTTCTTTTGTTCCATACATAGTTTGTTGTCCCTATCTAGGGTATTTGAGATTGCCATCAGTCCCAAATCATGACTTAT
The DNA here is from genome assembly GCF_027579735.1 of Bombina bombina. Classification (NCBI taxonomy): domain Eukaryota; kingdom Metazoa; phylum Chordata; class Amphibia; order Anura; family Bombinatoridae; genus Bombina; species Bombina bombina. The sequence continues at coordinate 824,638,162 of NC_069499.1, read as the reverse complement.
ATTGGTGTAAAGCGACGAAACATCGCATGTCACTAATGTGTAGTGTGATTCCCACTTAATTACCTCTAATTTTTTCAAGATGTCAGTGGTATCCTTTAGGTAAGAGGGTAATTTTTTAACATAGCCCTGTAGGTATCCATCTATGTATTTCGAGAGGTTGGAGGTGAGGGAGTTAATACCCGATATTATGGGTCTACCGGGGGGATTATTTAGATTTTTATGAATCTTTGGTAAGAAATATAGAATTGGTATTTTTGGAAATTTTGTAAATAGAAAATCAAATTCTTTTTTATTTATAATTTGTTTTTCTCTTGCATCCTCTAATAATTTGGTTAGTTCACCCAGAAATTTCTTGGTTGGATTTAGTTTTAGTTCCTGATATGTATCCCCTTCATTAAGTAATCTTTGTGCTTCTTCTATATATTTATCTCTGTCCATGATTACAACCCCACCCCCTTTATCTGCCGGTTTAATTACTATGCTGGTATCATTTTGCAATTCTTTAAGAACTGTTCTTTCTTTGTAAGTTAAATTTTTTGGTATCTTATTGTTAGTTTTTATTTTCTTAATATCTTCCTGAACCAATTTTTCGAATAATTCAATATTCCTTCCTTTTTCATTTGTCGGATAAAAAGTGGATTTCGGTTTCATTTTTGAATGAATTACTTGTGGTATTACTATGTTACTATTTGAGGCCATAGGCGATATGGTGGGTGTCTCTTTTGGTTGTTGCCAATTTCTCTCTATTGGATCCCGTAGGAAATATTTTTTCAAGGTTAACTTCCTTACAAACTGGCTCACATGTATGTGTGTGTTGAATTTGTTTAATCTCGTAGAGGGAGCATAGCTAAGGCCTAAGTTTAACACTCTTTCTTCCTCTGTGGTTAAAGTTTTTTTACTAATATTGAAAATGCCACTTTTTTGTTGTATTTTTATTTCACTCTTTTTATTTCCCTGTCTTTTTCTTTTTCCTCCTCTACATCCTCTCTTATTCTTTTTCTCATTCCCACTGGTGGGTCTTTTGAATGTTCTGTTTGTTTTGAAGTGCTGGGTCTTTGTGGGCTCATCTCTAAAAAATAATTCATGTTTTTTTGTTGTTCTTTCTCTTCTAATAGTGTAAATCTATTCGTGGTGTCTATTCTCCATTCTTTTTCAGGTTCTGTTTGTATTCGTGTGTTGTAATTATGTTCTCTATTATTTCTATATTCCCAATCTCTATTACGGTTGTTGTACCCCTGGTATCTTGGTTTATTGTCATTTGGCCAATAACTATATGCTATGTGGCCCCTTGGTTGGTTATGCTCTTCATAATAATCATCCTGTCTTCTATAGTGGTTATAGTTATGGTTCTCAAAAAAGTTACGATTTGTATGGGGTCTTCTATAGTCATTATAGCTTGGGTGTTCAGGTGGGTTTCTATTTGTATTTGTCATGTATTGTGGTCCCCTAGGTCTATAATAGTTTGTTCTGTAGTTTGATTTATATTGTTGAGGTCTGAATTCAGTAGTTTCCCTATAGTTTATCCTTTTTGGAGTTCTGTCATATGGTGTCCTATTTTCTTGATTTTGATCATTGTATTGATATGACTTGGATTGGTGATAAGGGGAATTAGAATAATTTTCCCTTATGGCATGTGCATTGTGTTTGTAATTACCTGTGTTACCCTCAAAATGTTGATTTTTCTGTCTCTCTTCCCTATTATTTATTTTCTCCTCTTCTCTGTTTGCAACTTCATTATAATCTTCCTTATCCCTCTTTAATTTTCTTATTTTAACCTCCTGTAATTCCATACTTAAATTGTCCAATTTTTTCATAATGTCTATCTGTGAATTTTTAAAGTCAACATTTTCTTTTTCATTACTTAATTTATTTTTTATGGTGATTATGTTCTTCTCAACTATGTCAAGTGAATCTTCTCGTGATCTCTTTAAAATTTGTAATAGTGTTGTGGATGCATTTTTTAATGTCTCATCCCATTCCTTTTGGAATTTATCTTTTAATTCAAAAGTGCAATTTTTTCTCAACCTTAATCCTCTTGGTGCAATCCCTAAACTAATATATTTATCAAGAAACTTTAGTTCCATTTTTTGCTTTAATTCAGTCGTCATAAGTTTTTCTAATTCAAACATTATTTCAGTGATATTCAGATAGGGGCTTACTTTTATTCTTTCCTCATTCTCTACTATATCTTTGAGAGTTTTTTCTCTCCATGTGAAAATGTCATCTTCCATCTTAAGACAGCTCACTAGTCTGGAGTGTTAAAAACACCCCAAGAGGGAACAATAGGTATTTATGTGTAGTGTGATAGGAGCGCCTAAAGGTGGATTCCTGCTGCTAAAAAAGTTCTTCCCTCAAAGAGAACTAAATGGTGGATAAGAAGAAAAAATGGGGTTTATTTAGCAGCGCTAAAAAAAGCTAGGAAATGATGATACCAATCTAATTTATGTTTTATACAATCTATTTTATTTAAAAATTCTTATAACACATAAAAACAACAGCAAATGCTTTTCCTAATTAATAAAGGGACGTCTCCCTTATACAACACTTATAAAAACAGACTAGAACCATATAATCCTAGAATTTCAGGTATAAAGGAATTAATTCTATAGATAACATATGGCAAGCAACAAATTTCTAAGATAAATGGTGAATTAAATATTTAAAAGGCACAAATGTATCAATCCTAATAGCTTTACAGTTCTTCAGTAACAAATTCAGTTATAAAGTTACACAGTTACTTTCCTTGGACATATAATTGGCTCAGGTGTGCTGGATAGTTAAAAAGGCAAAAAACAGCCAATATTCTGATTTAGGTGCCAAAGCAATCGTGGTTAATGGAAATGGTTAATTTAACAGATGAATACCTTGATGTCTTTAAAGTTCAGTTTGCGTGTTTTAAAAAACGTAGTGCAAATTAGTGTAGAGGTACCTTAATCTGTCCTGGTTGCAACCGCTGATTATCTTCACTGTGAGGGATTCACAGACTGTTTGTTCCTGGTGCTTCTGATAAGTCACCTGACCTTCTCTTTGATTCAGAGGTCAGGGGTGATGATCCGTTCTGGTGATGTAGTTATCCTTTTTTTTGTTTTCCTTTCTTCTTATAGCCCAAATATTGTTTTCATCTGGGTTCCCTCAGACTTCTTAAGGTTTGAAGAAATCTTTGGTCAGTGTTTAGCAGTAACACCGTATTCCCTGAAGTTACCAAAGGTAGATTTTAACTTGCAGGGTCAGGAGAAAAGTTTAAAGTTGCAGGGTCACACAGCTTTGTGACAGTAGTAAATGAAGTTTAGTAGAGTGTAGCAGGTCCCATTCAACGCGTTTCACCCTTCTGGGCTTTATCAAGAATGCTTATCCTGCTAGCTTCTGGCTTTTTAAAGGTATGAATGTGTTTTGATTGGTTCCTTCATTTCCTTTTGATTTCTATCAACACCTGTGTGGCTTCCAATGTAAAGGTGGACTTTATTTAAGTTGGTAATGATTGTTTCTGTGTTGTTATTTAGTTACATGATACACAAGGAAGAGAACTTATCATTTCTGCTTTATTAGCATTCACACAATTCAACTTATATATTTCAATTCTAAAGTGCCTTTATTAGATAATATACATTTAGATCGTGCAAACTTAAAATTACCTAAACTGAAACGAAAATATAAGAATCAGAATTACCATTCCCATATCTAGAATTATTGTAAGTGGGTAAAAATTAATGATATATATATATTCCTTTTCAACAAAGGATAGTAAGTTCAACAATTTATAAATTTGTAACAATTTAAAAATGGACGAAACGAAAATATAAGAATCAGAATCATCATTCCCATATCTAGAATTATTGTTAGTGGGTAAATGTTAACGATATATACATATTCCTTTTCAACAAAGGATAGTAAGTTCAACAATTTATACATTTGTAACAATTTAAAAATGGACGAAACGAAAATATAAGAATCAGAATCATCATTCCCATATCTAGAATTATTGTTAGTGGGTAGAAATTAACGATATATACATATTCCTTTTCAACAAAGGATAGTAAGTTCAACAATTTATAAATTTGTAACAATTTAAAAATGGACGAAACGAAAATATAAGAATCAGAATCATCATTCCCATATCTAGAATTATTGTTAGAGGGTAAAAATTAACGATATATACATATTCCTTTTCAACAAAGGATAGTAAGTTCAACAATTTATAAATTAACAATTTAAAAATGGATGTACAATTAAATCAGAAATTATCAATCCCATAACTAGAGTTATTGCTAGTGGGTAAAAATATGGCTTATTCAATTAATTTATTTATTTTAGGGGGATAAAAATTCCTTTTTAATTACTAGAAAAATGAATTTATATAGGGCTTGTACTATCTTTGCCCAAGATAAATTGAAATGTTATTGCTTATTTAATGTATGTGAGTATTTTCTATATAAGTGGCTGATTTAACCTGGAAAATGTTCGCATATTGTAAGAGACTTTTATAAGAAGGGGGAAATGTCTATCTCAGAGTTCAAGCCTCCAGGTTGGAGGGTATTCATTAGGTATATAATTTCAGCTTCTGCCTTTAGGAGTTTATTTTCCCAGTTTCCCCCTCTCCAGTCCCCCCTAATTTATTAATTAGGAAAAGCATTTGCTGTTGTTTTTTTTATGTTTTTATGTGTTATAAGAATTTTTAAATAAAATAGATTGTATAAAACATAAATTAGATTGGTATCATCATTTCCTAGCTTTTTTTAGCGCTGCTAAATAAACCCCATTTTTTCTTCTTACCAATCCACAGGGAACACTTCCAGTTCCTAAGGTTTGCCTTCCTGGACCAGCACTTCCAGTTCATTGCTCTTCCGTTTGGTCTAGCTACTGCTCCAAATATTTTCACAAAGTTTCTATGGGCTCTACTAGCCGTTGCCAGAACCCAGGGTATAGCAGTAGCCCCCTACTTAGATGATATTCTGGTAGAAGCACCATCTTTTCATCTGGTGAAAGACCATTCGGATTCTCTTAGTCTTCTTCGATCACATGGATGGAAGATAAAGGAAAGAGTTCTCTTGTACCAAATACCATGGTGGAATTCCTGGGTACTATAATAGACTCCATATCCATGAGGGTATTCCTAACAGACCAGAGGCACTGCAAGCTAGCTTTGGCATGTGTTGCCCTCCAGACCACTTTAAGTCCCTCTGTGGCTCAGTGTATGAAGGTTATTGGTCTCATGGTGTCCAGCATGGACATCATTCCTTTTGCCAGGTTCAGTCTGCGACCATTACAACTGTGCATACTGAGACAGTGGAACAGCGATCATTCGGATCAGTCTCAACAGATCATTCTGGACAACCGGTTGAGAGAATCGCTCTCTTGGTGGCTCTGTCCAGGTCATCTGTTCCGAGGGACATTCTTCTTAAGACCATCCTGGGAGATTGTGACTACGGACGCAAGTCTATCCGGATGGGGAGCTGTTTGGGGTGCCAAAAAGGCTCAGGGGCTGTGGTCTCAGGAGGAATCCTTCCTCCCGATCAACATTTTGGAACTTCGGGCAATCTTCAATGCTCTGAAGGCTTGGCCCCTTCTGGGTTCATCAGATTCCAATCAGACAACATAACCTCGGTGGCTTACATCAACCATCAGGGCAGAACGAGAAGCTCCCTAGCAATGAGCAAAGTATCTCAGATCCTAGAGTCGGCGGAAGCCCACAGCTGTTCACTGTCAGCGATCCACCTTTCGGGTGTGGTCAACTGGGAAGCGGATTTTCTCAGCAGACAATCCTTTCATCCGGGGGAATCGTCTCTCCATCCCAAAGTGTTTGCGGAGATATGCAACAGGTGGGGGACGCCGGAGATAGATCTCATGGCATCCCGTCTCAATACCAAACTACCCAGATATGGGTCGAGGTCCAGGGATCCTCAGGCTGAGCTAATAGATGCATTAGCAGTGCCTTGGAGGTTCAGTCTAATTTACCTTTTTCTGCCGTTACCACTCCTTCCTCGTGTAGTGGCACGCATCAAGCAGAAGCAGGCATCAGTGATACTGATTGCTCCATCGTGGACGCGTAGGACGTTGTTCGCGGATCTGGTGAGGATGTCATCTTCTCCTCAGTGGAAGTTACCTTGTCTCAGGGATCTGCTGAAACAAGGTCCCTTCGTTTACCAAAATCTAGATTCTCTGAGGCTGACTGTGTGGAGATTGAATGTTTAGTCTTAAAGTGAATGTAAATTTTGATGATAAAGTGCCCGTTTTTTTTTAAATTTGATTAAAAACAGGGGCACTTTAATTCATCAAAATTACATTTTACTTGTGTTGTGAAAATACTCTGTATTTTTTAGCCTGAGTAGATGCAAATCAATTTCTAAGGATGTGTATCGGTTGTTAAATAGGTCTATTTAAATTGAAGCTTGCACATTGATTGTTTGTGGTTTTTAATAGAGATGTGCATTCATGTATTTAGTTAGTAAATGAATGCGGAAGAAGGCGGATTTGCACATATCTTAGTGTGTTGCACTTTCACTAGAAAAGCCAAATGCAGCAAGTGGCTGTCTTCTTCTGTATTCGGATACTAAATATACAAATGAACACCTCTAGTATTTACTGTTTGCCAATCAATACATTGGAGCCGATTTATCAATGCCTGGTGTACATGAACCGCTGTAGCTATTCATGTCCGTCAGATATCGCTGAATGTCGACAGCATACGCTGTCGGCATTTAACGTTGCACAAGCAGTTTTGGTGAACCGCTTGTGCAATGCCACCCCCTGCAGATTCGCGGGGTGTCAATCAACCCGATTGTACACGGCGGATTGATGTCCGTCACCTCAGAGGCAGCGGACGAGTTGAGGAGCAGCGGTCTTAGGACCGCTGCTTCTTAACTCATGTTTCCGGCGAGCCTGAAGGCTCGCGCGGAAACAGATGCATTGGGGTCGATTGACTGGATGATAAATCGGCCCCATTGTCTAAGTATTATTTTGTATTTTATATTGTGCAATTTATGGTCTAGTCGTGCCAATATAAACTCACAATTTGGAAAGCACTTCAGTTAGTGCAATAGAAGCAGTCTGGGATCAATCACAGTCACCCAGCAGACCGACCTCTAGGGTAGAAAGGAATAATCTGTAGTGGAAATATAAAGAGACACAGGGGTGCCTATATGGCCTAGTACAGTTTGGTCCCAAGATATATTACTCTATTTAAGTAATATACTCACAATTGGTAAAGCATCTCCAGTGATGCAAATCAGGCAGGATGGGATCAATTCAGTCACCCAACAGACTATGACAGGGTTCCCACAGGAAGCAAACAGCAAAGGTCCCAATGAAGGCCAAGGTTTGGTCCAAATGATGCACAAGAGCAAGTGTTTTATAAAAAAACTAATATTTACTATATAAAAACAAGTAAAAACAAGCGACGCGTTTCTCAGCACACAGGCTGTTTCATCAGGCCTGATGAAACAGCCTGTGTGCTGAGAAACGCGTCGCTTGTTTTTACTTGTTTTTATATAGTAAATATTAGTTTTTTTATAAAACACTTGCTCTTGTGCATCATTTGGACCAAACCTTGGCCTTCATTGGGACCTTTGCTGTTTGCTTCCTGTGGGAACCCTGTCATAGTCTGTTGGGTGACTGAATTGATCCCATCCTGCCTGATTTGCATCACTGGAGATGCTTTACCAATTGTGAGTATATTACTTAAATAGAGTAATATATCTTGGGACCAAACTGTACTAGGCCATATAGGCACCCCTGTGTCTCTGTATATTTCCACTACAGATTATTCCTTTCTACCCTAGAGGTCGGTCTGCTGGGTGACTGTGATTGATCCCAGACTGCTTCTATTGCACTAACTGAAGTGCTTTCCAAATTGTGAGTTTATATTGGCACGACTAGACCATAATTATTGTGTTGAACAAACAATATTGGGCCATGTGGCGCATCTGTCTCTTTCTGTTTTGTAGATCATCCCTATAGGATCCAGGCCGGGTTCTCTACAGATTGCTGCCTAAAGATTACCCTCTATTTCCACTCCTCAGAGACTTTTTATTTGTATACTTGGAATTATTGAAGCATTATCAATTGTCTTTATTTATGTGCGATATTTAGTACAATAACTGATTTAAAGTATTAATTTAATTGATCTATCGTTCATTTTATACCACACTAGGTCTGATATATTGTTATCATTTAGGGCGCCCCCTATTATATAGGAATATTGTGCAATTATTCTTTTTATTATTATGCGGATATGTTTGTTGTATGTTATTTAAATTCAAACTCACTGTTTGACAACAACCTGTGTGTTTTGTTTGTGTTTGGTTTAAGGGCGCTCTCTTGGTTTGGAACAAATATCATAGGTATCATACCAATTTTCTGCATTGAATTTAGTTGGACCTTTTTTATTATATTAAAAAAGGAAAACCCCCACATTTCTAATGGTTGACAGTGAAACACCAGTAACAAGAAACCCTAACCCCATTTCAGACATAGCAAAAAAAAAAATCTCTAAGTATACAATTAATTTTTAACAATATAAAAAAAAGCTTTTGTATGAAAGATTTCAAGAAATATTTTAGATCTCTAACTTTAGCCCCCTGATGTTGAAACCATTTAATGATCTATATTTATGAAATTTTAAAATAAAATAATTTTTTATTTTTTGCAATTAATAAATAACTGATACAGGTTGTGTTTATATTATTTAACATTCTCTTTGATAGATCAAAAATGAAGAGCTAGCTGAAAATTTAAGCAAAAAAAGGTAAATCTTTACCACTTTCATATACGCACCCCTGTCCGCAGCAGCTCAGGCAGGGTGAATTTCCCCAGAGGAATTTACCATCGCACGCGAGCGCTATTTTGCGCTCGCATACAATCTCGCCACCTTCACCGCGCACAGCCAATCACGCGCGGGCAGGAGCTGTCAATTATCCCAGGCGGACTAGACCACGGAGATTGAATTTCGCCACTTTAGAAGTGATGACCGCTGCTTGTTAAATATGGCGTGCAGGTTCTCTTGTGAGAACCTGCAGCCGTAGAGGGTCGAAACGCTTGCAAAGTCTTTGATAAATTGACCCCTTAGGGCCTGATTATCTAGAGCTCTCTGCTCCGATAAGATGATCTAAGACATCTCAATAGTACTGTGAGGCCCCCTTAAATCATTTTAGCCTGAGAGCTGTTTATTTAGCTATGCAGAGTTCTGGTGTGAAGGGAAACCACACACATTGCAATAGAAAAAAAGCATGCAGGAGAGAAATCACACAAAATCTTTGGATGTTTTTTTTTTTTAGACCTTTATATTGTAATATCGGAAACAGTGCTGCCATCTAGTGCTCTTGCAAAAGGAAAACTGCTGCCATATAGTGCTCCAGACATGGGCACCTCAGCTTATGTCCCTGCGTTTCAACAAAAGATACCAAGAGAACGAAAAAATTGATAATAGAAGTAAATGAGGAAGTTGTTTAAAATCGCATGCTCTGTCTGAATCATGAAAGAAAAAATGTTCTATTTACATCTTGTTCCTACAAGTATTGTTCTATATCAAAAGGGTAAAGAAGTTTCATTGGCTGTGCTACACTAAATGCCTCATTTTTGTCTCTTTTCTATGGACAGAGGCAAAAAGCAGAGTGAAAATAAATGTGCTATGAACATGTAAATGCATAAGATAAGTCTTTTACTTCCTACTTATTTTATCATGTTTTCAGGGGGGGATGTTTTCAGGGGATCAGCCAATAGATTTGACCTTGCATTCTATTGGCTGATCCAATCAGCCAATCGGATTGAACTTCAATCCGATTGGCTGATTAAATCAACCAATCAGATTTTTCCTACCTTAATTCCGATTGGCTGATAGAATCCTATCAGCCAATCGGAATTCGAGAAACGCCATCTTGGATTATGTCATTTAAAGGAACCGTCATTCGTCGTTAGTCCGTCGTGCTGGAAGGATGCTCCGCGCCGGAGGTCTTCAAGATGGAGCCGCTCCTCGTTGGATGGATGAAGATAGAAGATGCCACTTGGATGAAGACGTCTGCCGGTCCGGATGTCCTCTTCTGTCCGGATAGGATGAAGACTTCTGCCGGTCTGGATGTCCTCTTCTGCCCCATCGGATGAAGACTTCGGCCCATCTGGGTGAAGATGGATCAAGGTAGGGTGATCTTCAATGGGGTAGTGTTAGTTTTTTTTAAGGGGGGATCGGGTGGGTTTTAGAGTAGGGGTGTAATGTTGGGGGGGTATTGTCTTTTTTTTTTACAGGTAAAAGAGCTGATTACTTTGGGGCAATGCCCCGCAAAAAGCCCTTTTAAGGGCTATTTGTAATTTAGTATAGGGTAGGGCATTTTATTATTTTGGGTTTTTTTTTTATTTTATTAGGGGGCTTAGATTAGGTGTAATTAGTTTAAACTTCTTGTAATTTTTTTTGTAATTTAGTGTTTGTTTGTTTTTGTACTATAGTTTAGTTTATTTAATTGTATTTTATTTTAGCTAATTGTAGTTAATTTAATGTATTTATTGGTAGTGTAGTGTTAGGTGTATTTGTAACTTAGGTTAGGATTTATTTTACAGGTAATTTTGTAATTATTTTAACTAGGTAGCTATTAAATAGTTATTAACTATTTAATAGCTATTGTACCTAGTTAAAATAAATACAAAGTTGCCTGTAAAATAAAAATAAATCCTAAAATAGCTACAATGTAATTATTAATTATATTGTAGCTATCTTAGGGTTCATTTTATAGGTAAGTATTTAGTTTTAAATAGGAATAATTTAGTTAATAATAGTTATATTATTTAGATTTATTTAAATAATAATTAAGTTAGGGGGGTGTTAGATTTATTTAAATAATAATTAAGTTAGGGGGGTGTTAGGGTTAGACTTAGGTTTAGGGGTTAATAAATTTAATATAATGGTGGCGACGTTGGGGGCGGGAGATTAGGGGTTAATAAATTTAATGTAGGTGGCGGCGGGGTCTGGGAACGGGGGTTTAGGGGTTAAACACTTTATTTAGGTGCGGCGGGGTCCGGGAGCGGCGGTTTAGGGGTTAATACATATAATGTAGGTGGCAGTGGGCTCCGGGAGTGGCGGTTTAGGGGTTAATAGACTTTCTTAGTTATTGTGGTGGGGGATTGCGGTTGACAGGTAGATAGACATTGCGCATGCATTAGGTGTTAGGTTGTTTTTTGGAAGGCATTTTACGGAGTTACGGTGCTCCCATACTCGGTGCAAGGCCTGCTACGGCTGCATTTTATGGCGAGGTGAAAATTAAGTAAGATTTCTCCATTTTCGCCACGTAAGGCCTTGCGCTGTATATTGGATACCGATTTACGACGCGGTCCCATGTTAGCCTATGGGAGTAAGAATTGCGGGCGACGGGTGAAATATACGGGCGTAAGTTGTATGCTACGTCATATGTGTGATACCAAACCCACGCAAAAACCGGCGTTGCCGGCTTTTGCGGGCAACGCTGCATATCGGATGGGGCCCCAAGTATATTGCTTACAATGGTTACCTAGCAATACTTTTGTACTGGTATTAAATGTTTTCCTAAACAAATGGTTAATAACTTGAAATGAATTACGCGCACATTCATATACATAATATCATATACATAATAATTTAGCACTGTTTACTGGTTTGTTGCAGAGTTTCAGTCATGTAATCAACAATAACGAAGACTCGGAAACTCGACTGTTATATCCAAGTGCATTTAATGTTCCAGTAATATGAGGACACTGAGAGAATGGTAAAACCAGGACTGTTCACATGAAATTGGTACATTAAATGCAATTTAATGTAACAGTGGGGTTGTGGAGTAATACTCGTCACAGAAAATGCAGTGGACAGGTAAAAAAAAAGTGTCTTTTTTTTTTCTTTAACACTGAGTGGACTAGAAACTTTTCCCCACTAATATTAGTAACTTTTCTCCGCTCACTATAGTAAAACGTTCCCACCCCTGTAAAATATCTTCTAATTATTATTGGTGTACAAAAAAAGGATACTCACTTAGCAATGCTAGGATTCCCACCAGGATCCCTACACTGGCAGGAACACCCAGACCTCCAACTGTAATGGCTTTTTCATCACAGGTGATGTCACTTCCTTCACAGTAACACACACGTGCACTTAGTTCTATGTCAGCCACTAGCCCCATGTTGTCTTTCATTTTGATGTTAATGGGATAATCACCAATATCCATATTCTTTAAAGGGGAAATCTGAAGGGCTGTAGGAGAGAGGAAATGCATAAGAAATAAATCAATATATTTATTTAAGAGAGGGACTTTCTACTATAAAATAAACTTTTTTTTTTTTTGTAATCATTTGTTTTTTATTTTGTGAGGCAGAATATTTTACAAATATAATAGGCATTATATAAGAACAAAAGACTAATAAAACAAAAGATACAATTTAATACAAAAATCAGTAATTTTGTCTGTTTTATATGATTCGAAAAACATAAATAATATGAATTGTTCTTAATCCTCAAAAAAAAAAATTGAAATTTTGACTTGATCCACTGTAAACCGTGCTGCTTTTATCCAGCAGGCGGTAAAAATTAACAGAGAAAGAAAAAGGAGAGAAATAGAAAGGGAAGAAAAAATAAATAAAAAAAATATAAGGGGAAAGAAAAGGGTTCCTCTATATCCCGCTTCCTCCCCCCCCCTCCCATTCTCATCTAGGACAGTAAGGAATGAACTTTTAAATCATCGGGGGCCAAGTTTTGAATTAAGAGAGACTGGAGATATAACGGTCCTATTTGGGGGCGCTGACTCGAATATCACAAAGTTGGAAAAGTAACATAAACCCACATTGTCATTCTGGACATTAATTTCTGGGGATCCCCATGGGTCAATAACATTAGGATTTGAACACAAGCGTCTTTAGGTGTTCTCCACTAGCTATCATTTGTATTCTCATTAACGAGTATCTGAGAGGTTTGAAATAGTTTGAATGGCTTAACCGGTTCTGATTTTTGTATGTGTGAATGGTATTGGATTTTACATTTATTTTAGCTGTGTATTTTAGCTGTGAATTTATTGAACAATACAGGTTATGTTTCACTGAATATTGCATATGTTTTAATTAAATGTTTTAACTGAATATTGCATTTGATTATTTAGTTTTATTCTGACAATAAATTGTATTTTATATACAGTAAGGACTCCTGGTTCTCTGCCATCTGTTTTTATTTTATTTTAATTTTATTTTACACCCATCAAGTCTTTGCTGTAAGGATTTATTGCCACTCGATTAAATTACACTTTTATTGATTACTAAATATATGAAGGGATTTGGTACGTGAATTTTAGATTTCCTAAGGCGGGTTTAATACAGCCAATTTTATATATTTTTATATCTATATATCTTTCGATATATCCTACGGCTCTATAGCGCCTCCTATATCCTTTGTATGTCCATTGACCTTGAAGCATATATTCCATCACCAAAATAGTATTTGAAAAGGGGGATTAAACTTGCTTCTAATCTATTATGAATTTTTCCCATTTCTGCATAAATGCTTTTATGTGGCTTTCTGTGAGAGATAAAGGTCCATATTTATCAAGGTCTGTCGGACCTGATCCGACAGTGCGGATCAGGTCCGACAGACCTCGCTGAATACGGCGAGCAATACGCTCGCCGTATTCAGCATTGCACCAGCAGCTCACAAGAGCTGCTGGTGCAACGCCGCCCCCTGCAGACTCGCGGCCAATAGGCCGCCAGCAGGGGGATGTCAATCAACCCAATCGTACTTGATCGGGTTGATTTCCTGCGATGTCTGTCCGCCTGCTCAGAGCAGGCGGACAGGTTATGGAGCAGCGGTCTTTGTGACCGCTGCTTCATAACTGCTGTTTCTGGTGAGCCTGCAGGCTCGCCAGAAACACAGGGCATCAAGCTCCATACGGAGCTTGACAAATATGCCGCAAAGTATCTATCTATTCTAGTATCAGGAGATTGCGTAGCTCTGACTTTAATTTCTCTAACATGGGAGCTTTCCGGGACTGCCATTGTTTTAATATCATTTTTCTGCCTATCAAAATGCATAGATTTAAAAATGTGGTGTCTCCTTGGTATTTGAATCCATCCAGGAGGAAGATAACATCTTGTATTTCAAGTATTATCTTAATTTGAACTACATTGCTTAACCAGTTAGATATTTTATGCCAGAATTTTCGAATTTTATAACAGTACTAAAAACAGTGTAGTATGTTTGCCTTTCTGTTTCCGCATTTTGTACAGAGGGCTTCTCCCGTTTTAGTTATTTCAGCCATTCTATCTGGAGTTAAATATGCCATCTGAATTTGTTTAATTTGAGATTCCTGATAATACGTTGCTAAGGATGCTTTATTGGTTCTCCTAATGCTTTGAGTGATTACATTATCCGCTAGGTCTATGCCTAATATTTCAGCCCACTTAGAGTGGCTTTTTTGCATTATTTTCTCACTTTTTATTGTCATTAAGACCCTGTAGGTAGAGGAGATAGAATAGACTCCACTTCTGAACTGAGTGAAAAGATTTTCCATAAATTTAGAGCTCCAGTTATATCCAAATTGTTGAAGTAAGGATGTTATATAATTCCTTACTTGATAATAGGCAAATCAATGACTATTGGGGATCTCAAATTCAGGTTTAATATTTTGGAAAGTTTCAACCGAGTTATCTTGTTTATTTATTAATTGAGAGAGATTTTTAATTCCTAATTATGCCCAGTCCGTAAAAAGGCTTTGTTGTGAAACCCAAAATAAAGAGAAGATTTCCCTGTATAGGAAGATACTCAGATATCAAAAAATTGAATCCGCTAATTAGGCAAATATCTTGCCAAGCTTTAATAGAGTCTCTGAAGACAGGCATCTTTTTACATATTAAAGGGAGGTCTTTTACCTGGATGTGGGCCAATGCTGATAATGAGAAGGGATAAACTATTTTTTGTTTAAGTTCCAAATCTACATAATAATCACTTGTGGTTAGCCAATCGATCACAAATTTTGCTAAAGTTATTTTATTATAGATTTTAAGATTTGGTAAGTTCAACCCTTCTTTTTTCTTTAGGCATTTGTAATTTTTCCCAGACTCGGCATTGGCCTTTTACCTTGCCAGATAAATTGAATTAAAGTTATTATTTATCATTTGTATATCAGAGTGATATAGATTTCACCCAGGACATACTTGAAAACGAGAGAAATCTCAATGTATCCTTCCTGGTAAAATATTTTATAAATAAATATAGGGGAAACGTGATAGATTGCATTAGATCAAATATTTTAGGAAATATGATCATTTTAAAGAGGTTTATTTTGCCCATTAAAGATAAGGGTAATTTGGACCACCTAGCTAAGGTATCACATATCTGAGTTAATGTATCTCTATAATTTATCTCGTACCAGAGCTTCGGTGAAAGGGATATTTTAATACCTAAGTATTTAAAGTTGTTTTGAACTTCTCGAAAGGGATGGGATATTGTGAAGTGTTTATTGATAAGCCATAATAATTCAGATTTTAATTTATTTATTTTATATCCAGAAAAGGATCCATAGTGTTGGATTAGTTTAAGTACAATGAGAATATATATGTCTGCTTTATTCATAAATAATAAAAGATCATCCACATAAATACAAATTAGTACTTCCTGATCCATTACTTTAATTCCTTCTACATTATTCCTTATTGCTATTGCTAAGGATTCAATGGCTAATTCAAAAAAGTAAAGGTGAAAAAGGAAACCCCTGCCGCGTACCCTTGTATAATGTAAATGGTTCTGAAATAGAGAAATTGATTTAGAGGGAGGATATTGGCATATTATACAAAGATTGTATTAGTTTAAGGAATTTGTTTTTAAAACCAAATATATGTAAGGTTTTGACTAAATGATCATAAGTTATGGATACAAAAAGCTTTTTCAGTGTCTAAAGATAATAAAATGGGGTTAATCAGATTTATATCTTTACCTATCTGTTCTTGAGCATTTAAATATGATAATATTGTAAAAACCTTACGTAAATTACAGATAGATAATCTGCCTCTTATAAATCCTGATTGATCTTTATGAATAATAGTGTTCATTAAATTTTGTATTCTGTTAGCTATAATTGAGGTCAGAATTTTATGGTCCATATTGAGTAAGGCAATGGGTCTGTACGATCCCATATTTCCCGGATTTTTATCTGGTTTTAATATTAATGATGTATATGACTGTATAAAATTTTCAGATGGTTCCATCTCCTTTATAAGATAATTATAAAGATTTGTTAAGGTAGGCCCAATTGATTCTTTTAATATTTTTTTAAAATTCATAAGACAAGCTGTCAGGGCCAGCTGCGTAGCGAATGTCTTGATAAAAGATTTTACTTCTTCAATTGTTATAGGGGTTTCTATCATTTCTAATTGCTTCATTTATCTGCGGAACTAACTTTTTCCCAGGAGATTTTTTTTTTGTGCTTTTTGGTTCACTATACACTTTTTTAAAATAAATAAAAATTCTTGTGTTATTCCATCAGTTAAAATTAAGGATTTCTCCTCTTTTTTGATTACAGAGATAATTATTCTGTTTTTGATTTCTAGTTAAGTTGGCAACATATTTCCCCGATTTGTTTCCATGTCTAATAAACATACTTGTTGCTTTCCTTTCTGCCAGTTGCGTTTGTGCCAGTAAAAAAAATCTTTTTCAGCTTTTGCTTCAATATATTTATTACAATTGCCCAAGCATCTATTGTAAGCATTGGATGTGCTAATTGCTCTGATCTAAATATTATCTTTTTTTTCTGAGCTATCATATATGCTGTTATATCTCCTCTAATCAAGCATTTGAAGGCCTCCCAGAAAATTTCAGTTTTTTCCAAATAATCTTTATTGAAGTGTAAAAATTCTTCCCATTTGCTTTTTAAGAATTTTGAAAACGTATTATTTATTAGATAACGCGGGAACCGCAGTCCTGAGTTTTTAATTTGTTTAACTAGTGTAAGTTCCATAGTAATTGGGGAATGATCTGATAAGGTGATTTCTTTTATTTCTGCCTTCTATCCTGTCTATCAGTGTCGGGGAAGTCAAGAAATAGTCTATACGTGAATAATTCTTATGTGCTTTTGATAGGCACATATATTCTCTGCTATTTGGATTTTTCAGCCTCCAGATATCTTTAACATTTAATTGTTTAATTCTGCTTTTATATATTTTAGTCTCTCTTATAATGGCCCTGTTGTCATCTAATTTCCCTATCCTATCCAGTTTGGCTAACGGGGCAATATTGAAATCCCCACCTATTATGATATTGTTGTTTAGATTAGTAATTATTCTGTTTTGAATTTTGTTCCAAAAAGATATATTTCCTTTATTAGGACCGTAAACATTACACAATGTAAGTATTTGATTATAAATTTTGATCTGAAGAATAATGTGCCTTTCGTCTTTCTCTTTCTCTTGTGAGATTAAAGTAAAGTTTAATAATTTTTTAAACAGAATAGCTACTAATTTTTTCTTTTTTTACAGGGAGTAAAGAAAATGTCGCCAACCCAACCAGTCTTTAATTTTTCAGATTCTAATTTGGAAAGATGGTTCTCCTGTATAAATGCTATATCAGTATGCAAATGTTATTTTTTAATATTACTTTCCTTTTAATGGGAGAGGTTATACCACCTATATTTCATGAAATTATTTTTAGTCTCATTTTATCTTAGAGAAATAAGGTATGACAACTATATCTAATTATTTTAAAAGCAGGTGAGGAGGGATGGAGAGAGGGGGAAAGAGGGAGAAAGAAGAGAAAAAAACACAAAAAGTGGGGAAGGAAGAAAAATTAAAAACACAATACTTGTATTCATTCATCATTAATCACAGATACAATGAATTTTCCAATTTATTAATCAGATTAAGACTTTATCTTTTTTTGAGAATGCCTTTGCTTTGTATAAAAAGTCTTGCTATTGTCAAATAAATTGACCTCATTTTTTCTTGTAATTTTCAATTTAGCAGGGTAAATAATGGTAGCGTTTATCCCTGCATTGATAAGTTCGGTGCATAAAGGACTCAATACTTTTCTCTTACTATATCAGCAGAATAATCTTGGAAAATATAGAACTTCTTCCCCTCAATAAGTGGAGTATTCTCTAACCTTTTGTAAGCCTTGAGTATTTTTACTTTATCTTGATAGTTAAGACACTTCATGATAACTTGTCTGGTTAAAAAGTTTTAAAGATCTTCATTCATAAAACCCTCAGGAATGCCTATTAGTCTCATATTGTTGTGTCTAGATCTATTCTCTAGGTCATTAATCTTAGCTTTGAGTGTTTCAATTTGCTTTTTCATTCCATCTATGTCACTGTCTTGTGTATTTACTTTGTCTTCAACATCTGATATTCTTTGTTCTGCCTCAGTAATACGGTTTTGAAATGATTTGACCTCACTAGATAGTGTATCTAAACCTTATCTGATTTGAGTAAATTGAGGCAACATGTTATCAGTAAGTTGCTTAACCTCTTAAGGACCAGGGGCGTACAGGGTACGTCCTACAAAAAATGTCACTTACCCTGTACGTCCTCAGGCTTTTTAAGCACTGGAAGCAATCATGATTGCTTCCAGCTGCTTTCATGTTATTGCAGTGATGCCTCGATATTGAGGCATCCTGCAATAACATTTTTTAAGCATCCGATGCAGTCCCTCTGTGTCCCTCTCTGCATCGGCCAGCGATGGTGCCGATCGTTGGTGGGTGGGAGCCATATCAGGGAGGCAGGTTGGGTGGGCCATTGCTGGGGCTAGATCCGGATCCGGTTCCTGACTGTGTCTGGCATCGCGTGGGGCTCAGGAGCGCGCACGGACAGAAGGACACGTTATGTCCATTGTGCAACTTCAAGGAGGGAGAGGGAAATTAAAAAAAAAACTGTAAAGGGATCAGGGAGGGGGTAGCTACACTACAGAAAATGGGATGTTTAGTATATTTACTAAAAATGCACATATTTTAGTAAACTGGGTACTGGCAGACAGCTGCCAGTACCTAAGATGGCGACCACCTCCTGTACAGGTACAAAGGAAAACTGATGTAACTCCTTAAGGACAAATCCAACCCCAAAGGAACAGCAAATAGGCCTGCCAACCCTGCCATAGGCAGTGCCCTAACAAAATAACTAAACACTTGGAAGATAAAAGATTTCTGAACCAAGTACCAACAGATAGGAAAAACCTCCTGTGAAAACATACCAGAGAAAGGAACCATAACTGGGTCCATCTGCAACCTCCCACTTGCCAGGTGGCTAGGCCAACCCAGATTATCTTGGCAGGCTGCCCCTCGAACAAGAACTAGCTAGACAAACCCTTCACCAGCTCATTTTAGAGGGGAAGAAGATACTCTAGAAACCAGAAGAAAGTCCAGACAAGCTAGTTCCTCCCAACACCAGAAGGGAGACCTCCACACCTAGAATAGGAGATGAGGAATCAGAACAAACTGAAGGGAAGACCGAAAACCTTCCAGAAAGGAAAACCTTCTCTCGACTAGGTCCCAGCTTACCCTTGCAAAATCACCCTGGAAGGCGTAAGAGACCTTAACCCTGTAGGTCCCTACAACAAGGGAGCTCTCAGATAGCGAAGCCTCTACACCGTGCAGACGCACTCCCGGGCATAAAAAGGGCCACAGTCTCACAGACGCCCACCTCAGAGAGAATCGAGCCATCCTCGAAAAAGAGCGACATGGCCAAAAATAAGAAGGTTACAAAAGACCTCCTCAGAATTTAAAAAACCTGTAACAGCAGGATTCAAAACTCCAAGCCTACAGCTTGCTAAACGGGAAAAACAATCTTTGAGGCCACAAAGGCCAGTGGACCTCAGATGAGATCTCTATCTGCTGTCCTCAGATTCACAGTCGATAACCTCTGGAAAGTAACATCCGTTCCAAAAGAGCACATTCAGAGAATGAAGTGCCACCAAGAGCCATGGTGGGCCTCTGTGACGACCAGGGTTGTCCAACCCTGCGCCAGTCACTTATTTGGCACAGAAAGGGTTATCAGACCCCTTCTACTCTCACTAATATGTCATAATCTAGCCACACCAGGCAAGCTTGTGATTTAGTTCAGTGGGTGCAAAAGTTAACTACACTCTCCAGTCTGTACCAGACGTAAAAAAGAAATGCCCAAAACTCCCCTTTAATGCCACCCACGCTAAACTAACTATAATATCTAGCTGCCACCACTTAAGATTATATGATATGGGAAATCTTAAGGAAACCCCAGATTTACACATTAACTCTTAGAATACAATTTAGCAGAAAATACCCTAAAATATACAGTTGTAATATTCCAGTCTCTTTCAGTAACGTGGTTCAATTATTAGACAAAGGCCAAAGCTTAATAAATGAATTATTTATTATGCCAAAAATAATTATGCACAATGCATTATTAATAAAAAGTCGTTACAAGCAAAATTACACACAGCAAACAGGTTAAAATAAAATGAAGAAAATAACAGACCTAATACTTTCCTAGCTTATAAGTCTGTCCCAGGGTGATAGGCAAGAAAAGATGGTCACTCACGCTGTAGCAGCCTCCCATGTAGAATGAACAATTTTACATGTTGAAACATCAAACTTTATACATATTTTCCAGAGATCAAGTTGCCTGACCACACCCCCCTGGGCAGGGACTAAACCCCCCCTAGTTTTTATGACCTACAATAAACTAAGTCTTTGCCTGAAATTATAGAACCCGTTATAATTTCTGCTTGGTAAATCATATATACTGACTTGCAATCTCTTAGTTTCATTGGGAGAATCAATCTGATACCAAGTATGACAGGGTTGTCATATTTCCCTTCATTTAATGTCCTAATCTGCTTTAAACACATATATTCATTAGACCAATGTCCTTTCATTGACCTCATCAGGATATGGGGAAAAAGCACTGTGGTGTATCTTTGGAGCTGACAGGTTGACTGGTTTTATGACTCAATGCATACACAATAACATTTGGTGGATGGGGCTTTTGAAACTATTTATGAGGCTCTTCTTGAAAAACAAATCTTTTTTAGCTCACAGGCTAAAAAGAATTAACCCCTTAGCAGCTAAATCCTGAGGTATTCGTGACAGCCTCCCACCACCAAATTGACTGGAAAGAGAAACCCTCAACATGATTGGAAGGAAAATTCTGGGCCCCACTCTCACCCTGCTGATGGGGAAGAGACAAAGACAAAACTGCCTTGGTGTACTAGGATAAAAATCACCCAACACCGGGAGATCAGAACCGAACACTGGAGAATGAATCTCCAACCGGTATCCAAAGGAAAAGACTGCTCAGACAGAAACTAAAACCCCAATGCTATGTTGAAGACGCGGCCTGGGCTGAATCCATCACCCCCACCATGCCAATGAAGGCCTGAAGGTGAATTGGGAGGTAGACACCGATGAAGTATTCTAACTTCGCAAGTTCAAAGGCCAAGAGCCTTCCTGTCTGAAAAGGCCAAGCTGTATCCAAAGGAGTCAGCCTGGTGCCAACACCAGATATCCGGTCTAGGTCCACCTCTAAGAGTGGAAACAGCAGGAAGCAATCCCAAAAAGTCTACTAGTAGATGCTGGGAAGAAACAGAACCGTCAAGACTCTATAGCCACCGCAACACCTAGAAACAGGCTACTGTCACATTAAACCTCAGATCCCAAAGAAAACCTAGGATCCAACAAGGTTCTAGAAGAAAAAACGGTCCCTAGGACCCGTACCTGCTTAAACAAGGAAGTAAGAAATGGGCATTCAGCAACAGTAGCTGGATTAAAACCCTCAACCTTTGAGATGCAAGCTTCAGAGATAACCAGGCTACACTGGACTGCTCTAATACAGAAAGATATCTTCCGCCTAAATCCGGTAGAAAGAACTGTGAATTCCCACTGACCAAAGAGATTCAACAAGCTCTGCCTAAAAACATCGGACCCAGAAAAGACACTGTGAGGGGTACCGGGACAAGACACCAAAGGTCACCTAGACCAGAAGGAAAAGCTTAACTCCGTCCTCAAGGACCCCCAGACCCCTATGATCCAGCATCCTGTGCCTATCCACAAGAACCTAAGACAGGTCCTGCCTGTCCTCCAGTATAGACGGACCTGCTCTGCCTGGAACAGAAGAGCTCCTTCTCCGAAGTAGAAGGAAAGAATAGACTTGACTATTACCCAAAACGGGTCCTGCCCGTCATCAAGGGTATGGCACGTCTGTCATAAATGTCATAAAAAAAACTAAAGAAAAGGTAAATTCTTAAGTCCCAGCAGCGCTAGGAAACTGAGAATAACAACACGGAAATAAGCTCTGAGGCTTAACTTTCAATTCTAGAAATCAAGGGAACATCACCCCGACCAGACAACTAGAAGCTTCCATTGGAAAACTCCACCAATCTCAAACACCAAAAATCCCATGTGACGAAACATTCTTCTAAGAAGACTTTCTTTAACAACCCAGAGCTCTAAAAACCAAAAAATTCAAGTCTTTGTGCAAAATCTTGCAAAAGCGACGATCGCAACTTCTGGCTGGGAATCTCATCTCAAACTAATTAATTGTTTTAATATTACTCCTGCTAAAATTAATAGTTGGTACTCTAATCAAGTCACTAACTGCCCACACTTTAATTTTTCTAAGGCTGATCTTAGCCATTTGTTTTGGAATTGTCCAAAAATACAAAAGTTTTGGTCTAGTTAGTTTTTGGGTGGGTAAAATATTAAAATAAAGAATAATATTTGGAAAAAAATATATATATCTTTTTTCTATATGGAGAAACAAATAAGAAAGATATTGAGCGATTTATTAATACAGGGGTACCTTGGAGATATTGCGGATTCAGTTCCAGACCACCGCAATAAAGCAAATATAGCAATAAAGATTTTTTGTTTTGTTTCCCAGAGCATATAAAAGTTATTTTTACACTATACTGTAGTCTATTAAAGGGTCAGTCTACACTTTAGTCATTTTGAAGTCTTACTTTAGATTACACTGCAAATAGCCTACTGCACTATTTCTATATCATGCAGCAGTGACAGTAAAAAAGTTCTTTTAAAATGACTATTTGTTTCTGGTCACTTTGAAATGGCTGCCAAGCTCCGCCCACTGATGACATCACGCTCTGGGCTGCATCTATGCACTCTACTGAATAGCACTGACAGTCTGTTAAACCCAATTAGTGGGCCGTTTGTAACTAGTGAAGCCTTTAATGCAGCCCAGATGGTGATGTCAGTGGGCAGAGCTTGGCAGCTATTTCAAAGTGACCAGAAACAATAGTCATTTTAAAATAACTTTTTTTTACTGTTACTGCTGAATTCAGGGGCATATTTTGGCCTAGCCAAACAAGGCATTTGCCTAGGGCAGCAGATTGGAGGGGGGGCAGCACATTTTTGCGGCTATATTTGTAAGAAGCTTACAGTTATTTTAGACGTATGATACAGGTATATAATGAGAGATTTTGCCCAAGGAGCTTACATTCTAGGGGGGGTATAATTAGAGACTGACCATGAAGCTTACAGTTTAGAGGTAGCTCTGAACATTTCATTTATTTAGCTAGCTATTGCCTTTAGTTCTGTTGGCTTTCAGCAATTAGTATTTTGTTTGGGGAAGCATTATCAAGAAATATGTGTTTGGTGGTTTTATATATTTTGCAGCAATAGATAGATGTATGTGTATAGGTGTTTGTATGTGTAAATGTGTTGTTGCATGTGTGTATGTGTATAACATGTATGTGTGTGTGAATGCAAGTGTTTTGCAAGTTCTTGTTAAAATTTCCTTTGGAAATGCCATGAAGAAAAAAAAATCACATTACTCCCTGCCAAAAACATATTATGTTCAAAAAATGCCTAAACCTTGGGGGTGGGTGGGGGTAGGGGGCATCAGAATTTTGAGTGCCTAGGGCAGCACAAAACCTAAATATGCCACTGGCTGCATTATATAAAAAGCTTGCAGGAGGATATTTGTAGCTTAATCTAAAGTAAGACTTTAAGATGACTAAGGTGTAGACTGTCCCTTTAAGTGTGCAGTAAAAATACCTTAATTAAAAAATACTGTATTGCTAAAAAAATGCTAATCATCTGAGCTAAATTACAATAATCTGTATTGAGGGCAATGTTGCCTGCTTGTAGCTCTAATTTGGCACTCTCTACATGCCCCTGGTATATGTTCTTGCAATTTACCTCTCAAATTGTGCATTTTAAACTCTGTTTAGACTGGGTACAATGCATCCCGCATATATCACTTGGCTTTGCTAGCTGCTGAATGTGGAAGTTGGCGGTCACTCGTGGACTTTGTCTATTTTCGGTGTCAATTGATTCTTGTGAAAGATCACCACACTGAGATCTGTGTAAATCAAATTAATGTGGTGATCTTTCACAAGAAGAAATAAGTCTACGAGTGGCCGCCTTTTTCCACATTCAGCAGCTTATGAAGCTGCCAAATGCTCATGCTTAATAGCCACTAATCAGCAGCTTACTCCCGGCAGTGCATGCTCCAGAGCCTACCTAGGTATGCTTTTAAAGGTCCGTCGCCGTTGTAGGTTGCACACGAAGCCAAATCCCTGCAGCGCGAGACAGCTTCGGGAAGCTCCAGCACTCTCAGCGGTTATTTTACAGCCGAGAGCTGGAGCTCCTGAAGCTTCAGGCACCTGCTGCATATGGAGTCAGAGCGCGATGGGTCTGTCACCATCTGTAACAATCATCTTCTGGTGCCAGCGGGAGGTGTAGGTGGATGGCTCAGCCGCGGGGGAGGGAGTGAGGGGGGCATGTATAAAAAAATCTGTGTAAAATCATTGACAATTAAATTGCTTATTTTAATGTATTACATAACATAACTTACTGTTTTCAACCACCTGTGCTGTCCAGTTTTCACGGGAACCACGCAAGAGTTCTGAAACAAATGGGCCAGTATTTGGGGGTAAATCTTTGTCAATGATGGCAACGATAAAAGGTTCTGGATTCTTCTGGCAAAACAAAACAACTTCAGGTTCCAACAATGGGGCGTTATCATTCACATCAAGAAGGGTAACTATGAGAGTTCCGGTACCAGTGGCTTGAGGAACACCTGTTGGCAAAATGATTAGAACATAGAGTTAACCAGCAGAAGAAAGAAGTAATAAATTCATATAATAGCTACAGAGGCTCCCATCCCTACCCTAACAGGGTTTGTGACTATAGCTGCTTAAAGGGACACTAAAGTTAAAATGAAACTTCCATAATTCAGATAGAGCACAATATTTTAAACAACTTCTTAATTTACTTCCATTACAAATTAGTTTTTATATGGACGCTTTCTGAGGCACCAACTCCTATTTATGCAACAAGCTCACAGTGTATACGTATTGGAGATGTGCACAGGAAAAATTGTTGTTTCTTCTGAAATTTTCCTTTTCTTAAAAATAAAATTTTCATTTTAGTTCACTTTCGTTCATGGTCAGATTCGTTTCATGTTAATTTCATTATACATTTTCCTTTAAACTAACATTTTCATTTTGAGCTACAGTGCAGATGTTGGCCATTTTGCAGCTGTAATCAGCTTTATTAGTTTTAGTTTTGTCATTCTAAGTATTTTTTAAACATATTCTTTTATTTATACATCTAATTTTTAACTTAGTAATTTTAACCTAGATCTAGGGTTGCCACCTCAGCCATGTTTTCCTGGACACTTATGAGTTACACATGCTGCAGGGTGTGCAGGGAGGAACATGTATTGTGTTTCTGGACAGCACTATTCATATTCCTCCCTGCACACCCTGCAACATGTGTAACTCATAAGTGTTCTGTATTTTAAGGGACGGGTGGCAACCCTACCTAGAACTGAAAACAAAAATGTCCCTTTAACCTTTTAACGCCGTTACAACGTTCTATTCTGTCCTAATAGCACTGGGCTTTAGTGCCGTTAGGACAGAATAGAACGTCCTAATGGTTTCTAACTCATGTTCCCCCTCCATTGCCTCCTCCGTGATGGATCCGGTTGGGGGACGTGCCTAGCACCTCAGGCACTCCCCCAGGATCCAATCAGCATGCAGGGGGTGAAACCATCGTCCCCTGCAACACTGTAACAGCCAATGAGTGGGATCATTGGCTGTTACAAGTATATCCGCTTCCTCTCTTCTCTCACTGCGATCTGAGGGAGAGAGGAAGGCTAAATAGCGTGTCTGTGTGCTGCAAAAAAAGAGAGAGAGAATATATATATATATATATATATATATGTTTTATTTATTTTTTATTTTAAATTTTTATTGAAGTTTACAAACATAAATTTGCATGGTACAATGATCATTACAAACATTTATAGCATATCTGAAAGTATGTGATGCACCAGAAGCAAATAAAAATAATTAAAAAATAAAATGACCTTCCCCTTCATTTTCTCCCCTCTATATGTCAGATTAGATCGCTCTTGGATCCCAGATTTGTAAATAAAATTATATAGGGGTTTATTAAATTGTGATAACAAATAACACAAAGAAAAATGGCATCTCTAACAATGCTGAATATGTTTTACCTTTTAAAGATAGAAGATGCAAAGGTCCAAACCGGGTACGCACTCGATGAATATAAACATTAACACAAAAAACAATTAAACATGAACCATTATATTTAAAGAAAAGGCATGTCAACCCCTAATAGGAAATAGAACTTAAGCAGCTTAGTGTAAAAAAGTTTGGGCTGAGACTCAATACAATTTGGGATATTCAAATCTACTATCAAAACATCTCCCACAGGATAATATGCAGCAATTTCAGGCTAACGGGAGGTTTAGGTATCCCTGCTCCATCACTAATGTGTTCTGTAATTTATCTATTGGATGGGTGTTGCAGTTAACTATATGTTTGGGAACATTCAGCAGTTTGTCATAAAGAAGAAATTTATCACTCTAGCACTTTAAGAGAGATATGTCCTATAGGCATATGGAGACAATGATTTTCATATGTAAGAACCCTTATTTTGTCAATTTTATATAATATGCCTCCCTCAGGGGCCCCCCGGAAAACATACCACTATATTTAAGGGCACTATTAAAATAGTAAAGTCTGCCAGGCAAGACAAAAAAGGAAATCAGAACTCTAAGACTCTATCCAGAGTGTAAAAACAAAATGAAACAGGGATATAGGCTTAATTAGCGCATGTTTCTCCAGACTGTACATATTTAGGCAGAGACAGTTCCTATAGCATTGCTGTTATATATTTAACCCCCTCCCCGGTTCCGGCCGCAAACCGCAGGAAGTAGGCCATCTGATAGTAAAGGAACCTCTGTATAATATCTAAAGCATAATAAAATAACAGTGTGGACTCATTGTTTACCCTTATAGTGATGGCGTGGTAAATAATTTATAACAAAAAAGTAAAGCATAACCAGAAACCCAAAATGTCTTTATGCCTCTCCTTCAGTAATTAACAAGCCCTATATGCTAAGGTAAGAGCTTAAATTAAATTTCTGATTCCGGGCATAACCTGCATATGTGCAAATATTGTCCCAGTGTCCCATATGTGGCACCCATCGCCTCGAGGGCTATGTCTAGGTAATGATATTAAAGTTCTTGTACATCCTTCCTCTATCGGCTTTTCAGATCGTAGCATACTCACAAGGTCCAGCCAGTATGATTGCCCCATTAAACTTGGTTTACAAGCGCCAGATGGACTGTGACTCTTTTTATTGTATATTGCAGCATGAGTGCCCTCCCCAAGTTCCTGTCTTGATGCGGGGCTGAGTACAGAACCCCCTTGTGACGGTAAGTCCTGATTTATATCGGCTGTGGTCTCCTCTGCTTTAACGATGCTGTGGCTCAGGTCGAATTCAGACAGCTTCTTGGCCTTTATATCCACCGCTCCCTCAGAGCAACGGCCACCCATCTTCTTGATTCCTATTGTGCAGCCAGCCGGTTGTTGAATCAGTGTCGAGAACGAACATGGCGGCTTCCCTGTAGGGTTAGTAACCTCTGGATTTTCCGGGGCTATGTCTACCACGTTAGCTGTAGCAGGCTGGTATAGTTCTTGCCGCTCTTGGTAAATATGGACAATAAAGTCCTACGGGGCTCTATCTATCAGGCTCTGAAAACAGCGTTCCAGTTTTTCCATGCAGCTGTCGCAACTAGCCTGCAGATCCATTTCCTGTGCGGTATCCATTTTGCGGGGTGGCATTGCAAAGTGATTAGGTAGTATCTTCTTTTATTCAAACTTTGAAAAGTTTATATGATTCTGTAACTGAATATATATTTCAAACTGAAGAAGTGAGTACCCAATTAGGACAAAAACCCTTGAATATTCAGGGGGGGTGGCGTTGCCTATATGTGAGCCTCCTACGTCCGATGTCTGCCTCAAACTTCACAAATACAGCGCAGATTTCTCTGAATTTAGGATGTTATTAGGTAGTCTGCCCTCATAGACAGATGGGTGTAATTCTGTGCTGTAGGATCTCCCCTGGCACCGGCGGATTTCAAGCGATCAGTGAGAGCACAGAGAAAGTGCGACCATGTAAGATCGCAGTTCGGACACGCCCCCCATATATATATATATATTTTTTTTGGGGGGGTTTATTTGTTGGGATTACAAATATATATATTATATTTTTTTTTGCTGATCACAGAGCTGCTTCTGTGATCAGCCTAATATCACTGTGGTAAGCCTGTTAGGGCTTAGATCAGTGCCCAAAAGTTTATTTGTGGGGATCTTTAGTTACTATTAACCCTTTTCCTGATGTTCTCAATCACTGTCCTTCCAAGTGATTTTCTAAAAAATGTTTAGTTTATATAAGAAATTTTTAAAAAAAAAAAAATCTGAGGGAATAGGGTAGGTGGGAATAGGTGGGTGGTAATTGGTTTTGTGGGATTTTGGGGGAGGTGAAGTGGAAATTGGTGGTGGTGAAGTGGGAATTGGTAGAGAAAAAAATCCCTTATGGCACGCTATTCAGCAGAAGAGGCTTATGCCATTCTTGCCGAAGATTCAGGGAGTGAAACCCTCTCTGCTCTGTCTTACAGCACAACCCTTTCGGCATCAGATAAAGAGCACCTGAGTGATGCATCTAAGGCTGGTGCTCCATGCCATCCACCTAAAAGGAGGCGTCCAGCAAATGATCAAAATTGGCTACCCCCAAATTTAACTGCCCCAGAAATGTCAGAATTTACAGAGACTCCTGGCATCACAACTGATGTTCCAGTATGTGAGCCAATAAATTATCTCTCCCTGATTCTGACGCATACCATGTTTGAGCATATAGTTGCTCAAACAAATTTATATGCCAGCCAGTATCTGTCAGAAAATTCACAATCTTAGTATGTCAGAAAAAATACCCGACACCCCACTGACAATCCTGAGATTAAAATGTTTTGGGCCCTGACATTAGTAATGGGGATTGTGAAGAAACCCAGCATATGTTCATACTGGAGCCAGAACCCCATCCTGGCTACCCCTCTTTTTCCAGGGATTATGAAGAGGGTTAGATATGAACAGTTGCTGCAGTTTCTCCATTTCAATGATAATGCCCAGTGCCCCCACAGAAATGACCCCCTGCATGACAGGTTATATAAAATAAGGCCCCTGATAAACCATATGTCCCAAAAATTTAAAGAAGTTTACATCCCTGGCCAGGACATTTGCATAGATGAGTCCCTCATGAAATTTAAGGGGAGATTGCTTTTCAAGCAATATATACCATCCAAGAGGTCCCTCTATAGGGTAAAATGTTATAAACTCTGTGAATGCAGTACTGGGTATACCAGGGCATTTCGCATCTACCAGGGTAAAGATAGCCACTTGGATCCACCTGGCTGCCCAGATTCAGTTGGCACAATTTGGAAAATTGTGTGGGATCTCCTACTACCCCTGCTAAACAAAAAGGTACCATTTGTGGCTCGATAATTTTTACACCAGTACAGAACTATTAAAATTGTTATTTTATTTTGAAACCGTGGCCTGTGGCACAACGCGAAACAAATCACAAAGGTTTCCCCCAGAAGCAGGATGTATGGAAAGAAAAGTAGGGGCACAACGTCAACTTTACGCCACAATGAGCTACTGGCCCTTTTGTACTCTGATAAAAAAGAAGATGTGTACATGCTCTCCACAATGCACGATGAAGCAACAGTGCAGGGGCGTATTATGGCCTAGGCCCACAAGGCCAGTGCCTAGGGCAGCAGATTTGGGAGGGGCAGCACATCTGCCCTATCCTCTCTCTAAAAGTCAGCACACAGTACAGTGAGCGATAAATTTCAGGCTTTTACAGAGAAGACAAGGCATGTGCGCTGATTAAGGTCGCTTTTCACAGGCAGTGCTCCTTTAAACTGTTGCTTCATTTAGAGCCGCCAGCATTTTTGCAGTGGAAGCTTTCTTGGTGAGAAACTTCTTTCCCTCCCTTTTCTCCCCTCTCCTTCTTTTCTCTCCCTTCTCTCAGGGAGAAAATTGTATAAGATGCATGCAATGCACGCTCTGACACAAAAAAATATTGAGGGGGAAAAAAGGCCTAAAACCTTTGGGGGGGGGCAGCCGAATTTAGGGCAGCACAAAACCTAAATACGCCACTGCTACAGTGCCAGTGTCCGAAGGGAAGATCTTCACAGATCCTAAAGCCAAAGTGTATTGTGGATTACAACAAAAACATGGGGGGGGGGGGGGTAGATTTAGCTGACCAGTGCCTGCAGCCATATCTAATTCAAAGAAAAACAAGAACTTGGTACAAAAAAAAGTAGCTTTTTATATTATGCAGCTCGCAGTGTATAATGCATATTGTCGCGATCGCTCTGCTGCTGATCGCTTTCTCCCCTTGTTTGTGTCGGCGCGGTAGCGCTTCCTTGGTTGCCTAGCAACCCTGTTTCTCACCGGCCCCTTCTGCTGACGTCAGAAGGTCTTCTTATTCCGACGTCTCCTCTCCTCGGTGCCTGTTTGTTCTAATTACCCGGCTTGTGAGTACTTTTTGAATCTCTTGTCTTATTAGAATTGCTGGCATGTTTAACTTCAACCCTGCTTAACCCTACCTGCCTGATTCCTGATAACTGGACATTGCTTGTTTGATAATTCCTCTGTTTAACCCCAAACTGCCTGATAACACGTTGCTGGACTTTGCTTGTTTGACAAATTCTACTGGTTAACCCCAAACTACCTGATTACACGTTGCTGGAACTTTGCTTGCTAGACTATTCTACTGTTTAACCCCAAACTGCCTGATTACACGTTGCTGGAACTTTGCTTGCTAGTCTATTCTACTGTTTAACCCCAAACTGCCTGATAACACGTTGCTGGACATTGCTTGTTTGATAATTCTACTGGTTAACCCCAAACTGCCTGATTACACGTTGCTGGACATTGCTTGTTTGATAATTCTACTGGTTAACCCCTACCTGCCTGATTACACATTGCTGGATATTGCTTGCTTGATTACTCTTTTGGTTTACCCTATCTACACGAAGTTTCTTCTCCTGACCCTGCTGTGCCAACTTCCAGTTTATTTCAGTGAGTATATTACTGTAGCTGTCGCAGGGTCAGGTCCTGGAATATACTCACAGTGCTAGGGTGTTTTCAAACTTCATCCTAGCATTTGGGTCTAACGCTGGACTTAGCCTATCCTGACATTACAAACAGGCCATATAATGGACCCTGGTGAGTTATCCAGAGCTGTGGCTCTACAGGGACAGCTTCTTGGAACCCACTCTGCACACCTGCAATCCCTGGATTCTAAGTTGGATCAAATTACTGCTCTTTTGCATAATCTCTCTCCACCTTCACAAGTCTCTGCAACACCTGTTGTTCCTGCGGCCAGTTCTAACCCTGCATTTAATCCGCCACAACCTGCAGAACAGTTAATTCCCAGAATTCCGCTACCGGATAAATATGACAGCAATCCTGAAGACTGTCGAGGATTTCTTAATCAGTGTCGCCTTCACTTCAGAAATAATCCTCAGATGTTTGTTTCCTCTTCCTACAAGATCACCTTTTTAATTTCTCTTATGAAGGGTAAAGCCTTGGCTTGGGTTTCTCCACTGTTGGAAAAGGATGATCCTTTGCTCCACGATATTGACACTTTTGTATCCATATTTTCTTCCGTGTTTGATAAACCTGGAAGGTCAGCGGCTGCCGAAGCAGGACTTTTAGATTTAAGGTAGGGATCTCTTTCTGTAGCACAATAGGCTATAGAATTCTGGACTTTAGCTGCTGAAACTATGTGGAATCATGGGGCCCTGCGTGCAGCGTTTCGTAAAGGTCTTTGTGATCGTTTAAAACACGAACTGGTTTATAGGGATCTTCCTGATTCTCTAGAAGAACTCATCAACTTATGTATCAAGTTAGATGCTCATTACTCTGACGTCTCCATGAACGTGACCGTAACAGAAGATCCTTTATCAAATCTACTTTCCGTCCTATGCCTCGTTCACCAAACCTTCCTACTCCAAATACTCCTATCTCTGAATCAAGTGAACCCATGGAGGTTGGTGCAATTAAGTTATCTGAAGCTGAACGTCTCAGAAGGCGTAATCTTGGACTATGTCTTTTCTGTGGTGTTAAGGGGCATATGTTAAAAGATTGTCCAACCCGTCCAGTAAAAGCCAGGGCTTAACTCCAGAAAGAGGGACTGAGTTAAGCCAAAGATCTTTTTCTACCCTCAATCCCAAGCTGTTTGTTCCAGTCACCTTCCGCTTTGGCAACACCAAATTCCAGGCTCAAGCACTCATCGATTCTGGAGCTGCAGGAATGTTTATGGATTCGGATTTTGTCAATGCCTTTCGGATTCCTTTGCTTTCCAAGAGCCAAGTAATTAAGGTCACTACTGTCAGTGGTCAACCCTTAGGTTCTGGATTCATTCAACATTCTACGATACCACTTCTCATGTCTGTAGGAGTACTTCATTCGGAAACCATTTGTTTTGACATCATCTCTTCTCCTCAGTTTCCTCTAATTTTAGGTCTCCCTTGGCTTCAACTTCATGATCCGGTTTTTTCCTGGTCTAAAGGGGAACTTGTTTCTTGGGGATCTTCTTGTTTCAAACAGTGTCTTCAGAATACTCTCAAACCTTCTAGTACAGTTGTGGCAGTTTTGGACATTCCTGATTCCTTGCCTGAACAATATCATTCTTTTTGTAATGTCTTTTCTAAGAAAGATGCTGAAATATTACCTCCACACCGGACCTTTGATTGTCCCATTGACCTACTACCTGGAGCACCTCTTCCTAAGGGTAAAACATACCCACTTTCTCGTCAAGAAAATGTTTCACTTGAAGAATACATCAAGGATAATTTGGTCCAAGGTTTTATTCGCCCTTCTTCCTCTCCGGTAGGAGCAGGTTTTTTCTTTGTTGAAAAAAAAGATGGAGGTCTTCGTCCTTGCATTGACTATCGTGCTCTTAATCAGATTACAATCAAGAATTGTTATCCTCTTCCTCTCATTCCCGAATTATTTGATCGTCTCCAGGGTGCTTCCATTTTTACCAAATTGGATCTTCGTGGGGCATATAATTTGGTCAGGATTCGTAAAGGGGACGAGTGGAAAACAGCCTTCAACACTAGGTTTGGGCACTATGAATATTTAGTTATGCCTTTTGGGTTATGCAATGCCCCTGCAGTTTGTCAACATTTTGTTAATGAAATATTCAGAGACTATCTTAATCAATTCGTTATTATCTATCTTGATGATATTTTGATTTATTCTCGGACTTTACAGGATCACGTTCGTCATGTTAAACTAGTACTCCAGAGATTACGTGAAAATTCTCTCTTTGCCAAGCTTGAAAAGTGCTCTTTTCATCAAGAATCTATTAATTTCTTGGGCTACATTATTTCACCGTCTGGATTTAAGATGGATTCTGACAAACTGTCGGCTATTATAGATTGGCCAAGACCAACTTCCTTAAAATCTCTTCAGAGATTTCTGGCGTTTGCCAGTTACTACTGTAAATTCATAAAAGACTTTGCTAACATCTCGGCACCCCTTACAGCTCTTACTAAGAAGGGTCAGGATTGCAAGCATTGGTCTGATAAAGCCTTACAGGCCTTTGAATCTTTGAAGTCTGCATTTACTTTGGTTCCTATTCTTTGCCATCCAGTTCCGAGTCTCCAATTCATCCTTGAAGTTGATGCTTCTCTGATCGCTGCTGGGGCTGTACTATCTCAGCGAAATCCTGTTACTAGCAAGATCCTTCCTGTGGGGTTTTTCTCCAAGAAGTTCAATTCTTCAGAACTGAATTATGACGTCGGTAACAAGGAACTGTTAGCTATTAAGATGGCTTTGGAAGAATGGAGACATCTGCTTGAAGGCACGGTTCAACCATTTCTTATTCTCACGGATCATAAAAATCTTCTGTATCTTCATACTGCCAAACGTCTCAACTCACGTCAAGCCCGATGGGCTTTGTTCTTTTCCAGATTTAATTTTGTCCTCTCTTATATTCCTGGTTCTAAGAACACTAAAGCGGACGCTTTATCCAGACAATTTCTGGCCTCTGATTCTACATTATTGGATTCTGAACCCATTCTCCATCCTGCTAAAGTTCTAGCTCAGTTATCTACTTTTCCTTTCCAAGCATTACAGTGTGCTCAAGCATCTGTTCCTTCATCCTATAACATACCTCCTGGGATCTTGTTTGTACCTACAGAATTCCGCCTCAAACTTCTTCATTGGGCTTATGATAATATTTTGTCTGGACATCCAGGAGTACGTAATACTTTGTGGAGACTCAAACAACATGTCTGGTGGCCTTCCATGGTCAAAGATGTCAAGGATTATGTTGCAGCTTGTCATTCCTGTACCTCTAATAAACAGTCTTCTTCTTTACCTCTTGGACTCTTACAACCTCTGCCTGTTCCATATTATCCCTGGTCTCATGTTTCCATGGACTTTATTACAGATCTTCCTAATTCTGCCGGAAACAAGACCATATGGGTTGTGGTAGACAGATTTTCCAAAGCAGCTAATGTTGTTCCATTACCTGGATTACCATCTGCCCAGAAACTCGCTGAACTGTTTATACTCCATATCACCAGATTACATGGTTTTCCTTTGGACATTGTTTCTGATCGAGGAGTTCAATTTGTCTCAAGATTCTGGAAATCTCTGTGCAACAGTTTGGAGTTACCATATCTCTTTCTACTGCCCATCATCCTCAATCCAACGGTCAAACTGAACGGGTAAATCAATCTCTTGAATCCTATCTCAGGCACTATGTTATTCATCAGCACTCCAATTGGTCTCAATTTCTTCCTTTAGCAGAACTTGCTTACAATTCCCGTTTCAATTCTTCTTTACAGACTTCTCCTTTCAAGCCAGCCTATGGATTTGTACCTAGAACTTTTCC
The DNA here is from genome assembly GCF_027579735.1 of Bombina bombina. Taxonomy (NCBI): domain Eukaryota; kingdom Metazoa; phylum Chordata; class Amphibia; order Anura; family Bombinatoridae; genus Bombina; species Bombina bombina. Next base: position 824,602,961 of record NC_069499.1, on the reverse strand, counting down.
TATGTCTTCTGGGGGTTCTGGAGTTCCTGGAGCAGATCGAACTGTGAAGAATCTCTGTAAACACTGGAAGAAGATTCAGGAAATTCTTCTCCTCTCTTCTCAAAAGTATAAACGATTTGCTGATCGCAAACGCCGTAAGGCACCCTCATTTCGCACTGGAGACAAGGTTTGGATTTCCACCAGATTCATTCGACTCAAACAACCTTGTGCTAAATTGGGTCCTAAATACATTGGACCATTTACAATTGTTTCCAAGGTATGTTCTACTGCCTACAGGGTGGCTTTACCGGACACCTTGAAGATTCATCCTGTATTTCACGTATCTCTTCTTAAACCAGCAGTCTCTAACCGGTTTTCCACCAAATGTAAAGTTCCCTCTCCGTTTCTTGTTGATGGTACTTCAGAATTTGATATCAGTCAAATTCTTGATTCCAGATTACGGGGTAACCGTTTATATTATTTGGTCCATTGGAAGCAATATCCCATCACTGAACGTTCCTGGGAACCTGCTTCTCATGTCCGCGCCTCTGCTTTGATCAAACAGTTCCACGCCCAGAATCCTTCAAAACCTGTTCCTGTTGAGGAGGGGGCACTGTCGCGATCGCTCTGCTGCTGATTGCGTTCTCCCCTTGTTTGTGTCGGCATAGTAGCGCTTCCTTGGTTGCCTAGCAACCATGTTTCTCACCGGCCCCTTCTGCTGACGTCAGAAGGTCTTCTTATTCCGGCGTCTCCTCTCCTCGGTGCCTGTTTGTTCTAATTACCCGGCTTGTGAGTACTTTTTGAATCTCTTGTCTTATTAGAATTGCTGGCATGTTTAACTTCAACCCTGCTTAACCCTACCTGCCTGATTCCTGATAACTGGACATTGCTTGTTTGATAATTCTTCTGTTTAACCCCAAACTGCCTGATAACACGTTGCTGGACTTTGCTTGTTTGACAAATTCTACTGGTTAACCCCAAACTACCTGATTACACGTTGCTGGAACTTTGCTTGCTAGACTATTCTACTGTTTAACCCCAAACTGCCTGATTACACATTGCTGGAACTTTGCTTGCTAGTCTATTCTACTGTTTAACCCCAAACTGCCTGATAACACGTTGCTGGACATTGCTTGTTTGATAATTCTACTGGTTAACCCCAAACTGCCTGATTACACGTTGCTGGACATTGCTTGTTTGATAATTCTACTGGTTAACCCCCACCTGCCTGATTACACGTTGCTGGATATTGCTTGCTTGATTACTCTTTTGGTTTACCCTATCTACACAAAGTTTCTTCTCCTGACCCTGCTGTGCCAACTTCCAGTTTATTTCAGTGAGTATATTACTGTAGCTGTTGCAGGGTCAGGTCCTGGAATATACTCACAGTGCGAGGGTGTTTTCAAACGTCATCCTAGCATTTGGGTCTAACTCTGGACTTAACCTATCCTGACACATATGTGCTCTACAAAAAAGCAGACACAGGGAAACCTTATACTTTTTTGGAATTTTTGTTAAATGCAACATCTGATATTTTGTTTAACCAGACCCCTTATCCTCCCACAGTTCATTCTGAAAATGTCCAGCAACTCTGCGGGAGGCATTTTCCAACTAGGATCCCCCCACTGCCTGCAAAAGAACATCCCAGAAAAAATGCAGAGTCTGCTATAAAAAACATAAATTATGCTTACCAGATAATTTCCTTTCCTTCCGTACAGGGAGAGTGCACAGCTGCATTCATTACTTGTGGGAAATGATACCCAAGCTACAGAGGACACTGAATGCTAACGGGAGGGTAAATAGGAAGAGGCAGCCCATCTGAAGGCACCACAGCCTGCCAAATCCTTTCTTCCGAAGGATGCTTCAACAGAAGCAAAAAAAAAAACTCAAAAATTTTGGAAAAAGAAATTAAGGAAGACCAGTTAGTTGCCCATCAAAACAGATCCATAGAGGCCTCATTTTAGACCCAAGAGGAAGAGAAAAACTGAGCCGTAAACTTCTGAGGAGGCTTGCGTCCTGCTGTCTCATATCCCAAGCGGAAGATACTCCTCAACTAAAAGATAAGGAAGTTTAAGATCTCCTCTGACCCTTACGCTTCCCAGATAGATAATAAAACATAGAGAACTCTCTATTCCTATGTAGTCTGAATATAGAACTTCAAGACACAACTCCATACTATGTAGTACACTTTCCTTCAAGAAGAAGGAATAGGATATAAAAAAATGGACCTTAGAAGGAATCCCAACTAAGTTCGTAGCACAGCCTTACTTTCGTGGAACACCTAATAAGGAGGTTCACATTGTAAGGCCGCAAACCCAGAGACCTCTGCACACAGAAGCAATATTAGACGGAAGGGTCTTCTAAGATAACAACCTCATGCATAGGTACAAAGGGAGTGCGATGCAAAAACCATAAGAACAAGATCTAAAAACTCCAAGAAGGAGCATCAGAACTACACCTTATTGCAGTCAGAGCCCTAACAAAAACTGTACTTCCAGAAGCTCAACGAGCCTCCTGTGCAGAAAAACAGACAGGGCCAAAACTGTCCTCACAAGGAACTAGCTAAGAGGCCCTTCTCCAGACCATCCTGGAGGAAGGAAAGAATCCTGGCAGGCCTGAATAGAGTGTCAGGTTGAACCACGCTCTTCACAGCAGAAGGGGTCCTCCACCCTATTATAGATGGCGAGGGACCAGCCTACACGCTTGAAGAAGGAGAGGACTATAACCTCTCAGAAAAAAAACCTTTTCTTCGGCTAAGACTAAGCATGATCTTGCAGTCCGCCTCAGAGAAAAAAGATCCGATGAAGCAAAGAGGCCTTGATGCAGTAGATCCCTGCAACAAGGTAACCTTCATGAAGGTGAAGCCACTAAATCACAAACCAAGATCTATGCAGCCTTAATGTAGCAATCAGTACCACTGACGCCTGCCTCTGCTAGATTCGAGCCACCACTCAAGCAAGAGTGATATGGCAGAAGAGGAAAAATAGTAATGAACCTCCAAGGCACTGCTAATGTATCCATCAGTCCCGCCTGAGGACCCATTAATAAGTAACCTGGAATAGAGACGGGACTGAGATTCTCATTCGGCATCCCCTTCCAGTGACAATTCAGATAAAAGGAATTCCTATAGAGAACATCAGTCCCGGATGATCACCCCCTGGAAAGAGGATCACCGACAGTGAGAAGTAGTGGGCCTCTGCCCACTACCAAACCCGTGATACTACCCTCAACGCTAGTGAGTCTCTCTGTCTCAGAAGGAGATCTAGCCAAGAGTAAGACCGACTAGAAAACATACACTGGGACGAACCCAGTAGACTAAACCGTCAGAGCAGAAAGATTGCCTGAAGCTCCAAAAAGATAATCGGGAGTAAAAACTCCTGAGAACTCTGGCCCCCTTAGGCATACCCTCACCAACCTGATAAACTTGCAACTGAAGGCAAAATTTAAGAAAGGTGTCCCTCAGGACAGGGAGATCTTGACAAGGACACTGGAGAGCGATTCTCTCAACAAGTATTCCAGGAAAATCTGTTAAGACATATTTGAAACAGTACTACTCCACTGCCTCAGCATACACCGAGCCTCGGCTGATAAGAGACCTGGCCAAAGAAATTAAGTCCAATATGGGCCCCAGACAAATCAACACCCCCAAACACAGAGCCAGAGATGGGCCTGGGGAGGTCTGAAGGGCACTACCTGTCATAGAGACCTCATTTTATGTCTATGAAGACTAAATTAGCATCCAGGAATCCACCCTGGATCCTACACCAGAGAAAACTCAGGTCTACATCCATCTCTGAGTATCGAGGAAGACAGATGAAGTCCCTAAAGTCTTCAATCAGACAAGAATCCACCCTGGAGCCTACACCAGAGAAAACTCAGGTCTACATCCATCTCTGACTATCGAGGAAGACAGATGAAGTCCCTAAAGTCTTCAATCAGACAAGATGATGGTGATTAAACCAGAATCATCAAGACAAGGGAAGCTACCAGAGATCTGGAATTTGGCCCAAATAAAACCCCAGATCCTTCTAGAATCAGTAGCAAGACTAAAAAAAAACAAAACGGCAACGTACTGGAAGAGCCGGTCCATATTAACCAAAACATTTCCAGAAAAGGTGTGATATCCTTCCTCGACAGTGATCCTGCACTGCTCATCTCGTACCAAAGGTAGAGTGTACCTTATAGTCTCCTTTCTGGAATGAGGAGACATGATAAGCTTTCTTAAGTACTATAGGACCCAAATAGGATGGAAGTTCCCACCCTCCATGGGACGACGAAAACAGCGGTTTGAATAATATCCCAAACCTCACACTGCGATAGGTACCAGGAGAATGGCACCAAAAAACCTGCACCCTCCCTCTCTCTGTCAGAAAGATAGGATCAAGAGAAGGAAACTGCCCTGGAAGGCTGGAGACGAAGCCTAGCTATGACCTCTAGGACCCATGGATCCTATATGATCCTGAATCAAGCGTCTGAAGAATAAAAATAAAAGGGAGGATATTCAGTCTCCAACGCAATCCAAGATAGGACCTGAAACTGGACCCTCCTGCCAATCTAGGGTAGGAGAACCTGCTCTGCTTGGACTTATTCCAGGACTGAGTCGGCTCCAAACCTAACTGGATAATTCAGGCTCAGCGGAGATCCCGACACTGATCTAAGAACAAGAGAAAAATAATTTGTCTCTCAGATTCGCTCTCTCATCAAAACGGTAGAGACCGCAGAATAGCGGAACCACATCAACTCTTTCTCTCAAACAGAAGAAATGGTTAGACTTAGAGTCATATCTGTCAGAAAGACTCAAGGTCTGAACAGAAAAAAACAGAAGGTCTTCTTATTCCTGCGTCTCCTCTCCTCGGTGCCTGTTTGTTCTAATTACCCGGCTTGTGAGTACTTTTTGAATCTCTTGTCTTATTAGAATTGCTGGCATGTTTAACTTCAACCCTGCTTAACCCTATCTGCCTGATTCCTGATAACTGGACATTGCTTGTTTGATAATTCTTCTGTTTAACCCCAAACTGCCTGATAACACGTTGCTGGACTTTGCTTGTTTGACAAATTCTACTGGTTAACCCCAAACTACCTGATTACACGTTGCTGGAACTTTGCTTGCTAGACTATTCTACTGTTTAACCCCAAACTGCCTGATTACACGTTGCTGGAACTTTGCTTGCTAGTCTATTCTACTGTTTAACCCCAAACTGCCTGATAACACGTTGCTGGACATTGCTTGTTTGATAATTCTACTGGTTAACCCCAAACTGCCTGATTACACGTTGCTGGACATTGCTTGTTTGATAATTCTACTGGTTAACCCCCACCTGCCTGATTACACGTTGCTGGATATTGCTTGCTTGATTACTCTTTTGGTTTACCCTATCTACACAAAGTTTCTTCTCCTGACCCTGCTGTGCCAACTTCCAGTTTATTTCAGTGAGTATATTACTGTAGCTGTTGCAGGGTCAGATCCTGGAATATACTCACAGTGCGAGGGTGTTTTCAAACGTCATCCTAGCATTTGGGTCTAACTCTGGACTTAACCTATCCTGACACATATGTGCTCTACAAAAAAGCAGACACAGGGAAACCTTATACTTTTTTGGAATTTTTGTTAAATGCAACATCTGATATTTTGTTTAACCAGACCCCTTATCCTCCCACAGTTCATTCTGAAAATGTCCAGCAACTCTGCAGGAGGCATTTTCCAACTAGGATCCCCCCACTGCCTGCAAAAGAACATCCCAGAAAAAATGCAGAGTCTGCTATAAAAAACATAAATTATGCTTACCAGATAATTTCCTTTCCTTCCGTACAGGGAGAGTGCACAGCTGCATTCATTACTTGTGGGAAATGATACCCAAGCTACAGAGGACACTGAATGCTAACGGGAGGGTAAATAGGAAGAGGCAGCCCATCTGAAGGCACCACAGCCTGCCAAATCCTTTCTCCCGAAGGATGCTTCAACAGAAGCAAAAAAAAAAACTCAAAAATTTTGGAAAAAGAAATTAAGGAAGACCAGTTAGTTGCCCATCAAAACAGATCCATAGAGGCCTCATTTTAGACCCAAGAGGAAGAGAAAAACTGAGCCGTAAACTTCTGAGGAGGCTTGCGTCCTGCTGTCTCATATCCCAAGCGGAAGACACTCCTCAACTAAAAGATAAGGAAGTTTAAGATCTCCTCTGACCCTTACGCTTCCCAGATAGATAATAAAACATAGAAAACTCTCTATTCCTATGTAGTCTGAATATAGAACTTCAAGACACAACTCCATACTATGTAGTACACTTTCCTTCAAGAAGAAGGAATAGGATATAAAAAAATGGACCTTAGAAGGAATCCCAACTAAGTTCGTAGCACAGCCTTACTTTCGTGGAACACCTAATAAGGAGGTTCACATTGTAAGGCCGCAAACCCAGAGACCTCTGCACACAGAAGCAATATTAGACGGAAGGGTCTTCTAAGATAACAACCTCATGCATAGGTACAAAGGGAGTGCGATGCAAAAACCATAAGAACAAGATCTAAAAACTCCAAGAAGGAGCATCAGAACTACACCCCGGCCTTATTGCAGTCAGAGCCCTAACAAAAACTGTACTTCCAGAAGCTCAACGAGCCTCCTGTGCAGAAAAACAGACAGGGCCAAAACTGTCCTCACAAGGAACTAGCTAAGAGGCCCTTCTCCAGACCATCCTGGAGGAAGGAAAGAATCCTGGCAGGCCTGAATAGAGTGTGAGGTTGAACCACGCTCTTCACAGCAGAAGGGGTCCTCCACCCTATTATAGATGGCGAGGGACCAGCCTACACGCTTGAAGAAGGAGAGGACTATAACCTCTCAGAAAAAAAACCTTTTCTTCGGCTAAGACTAAGCATGATCTTGCAGTCCGCCTCAGAGAAAAAAGATCCGATGAAGCAAAGAGGCCTTGATGCAGTAGATCCCTGCAACAAGGTAACCTTCATGAAGGTGAAGCCACTAAATCACAAACCAAGATCTATGCAGCCTTAATGTAGCAATCAGTACCACTGACGCCTGCCTCTGCTAGATTCGAGCCACCACTCAAGCAAGAGTGATATGGCAGAAGAGGAAAAATAGTAATGAACCTCCAAGGCACTGCTAATGTATCCATCAGTCCCGCCTGAGGACCCATTAATAAGTAACCTGGAATAGAGACGGGACTGAGATTCTCATTCGGCATCCCCTTCCAGTGACAATTCAGATAAAAGGAATTCCTATAGAGAACATCAGTCCCGGATGATCACCCCCTGGAAAGAGGATCACCGACAGTGAGAAGTAGTGGGCCTCTGCCCACTACCAAACCCATGATACTACCCTCAACGCTAGTGAGTCTCTCTGTCTCAGAAGGACATCTAGCCAAGAGTAAGACCGACTAGAAAACATACACTGGGACGAACCCAGTAGACTAAACCGTCAGAGCAGAAAGATTGCCTGAAGCTCCAAAAAGATAATCTGGAGTAAAAACTCATGAGAACTCTGACCCCCTTAGGCATACCCTCACCAACCTGATAAACTTGCAACTGAAGGCAAAATTTAAGAAAGGTGTCCCTCAGGACAGGGAGATCTTGACAAGGACACTGGAGAGCGATTCTCTCAACAAGTATTCCAGGAAAATCTGTTAAGACATATTTGAAACAGTGCTACTCCACTGCCTCAGCATACACCGAGCCTCGGCTGATAAGAGACCTGGCCAAAGAAATTAAGTCCAATATGGGCCCCAGACAAATCAACACCCCCAAACACAGAGCCAGAGATGGGCCTGGGGAGGTCTGAAGGGCACTACCTGTCATAGAGACCTCATTTTATGTCTATGAAGACTGAATTAGCATCCAGGAATCCACCCTGGAGCCTACACCAGAGAAAACTCAGGTCTACATCCATCTCTGAGTATCAAGGAAGACAGATGAAGTCCCTAAAGTCTTCAATCAGACAAGATGATGGTGATTAAACCAGAATCATCAAGACAAGGGAAGCTACCAGAGATCTGGAATTTGGCCACTGCCCAAATAAAACCCCAGATCCTTCTAGAATCAGTAGCAAGACTAAAAAAAAAAAAAAACGGCAACGTACTGGAAGAGCCGGTCCATATTAACCAAAAAATTTCCAGAGAAGGAATGAAAAGGTGTGATATCCTTCCTCGACAGTGATCCTGCACTGCTCATCTCGTACCAAAGGTAGAGTGTACCTTATAGTCTCCTTCTGGAATGAGGAGACATGATAAGCTTTCTTAAGTACTATAGGACCCAAATAGGATGGAAGTTCCCACCCTCCATGGGACGACGAAAACAGCGGTTTGAATAATATCCCAAACCTCACACTGCGATAGGTACCAGGAGAATGGCACCAAAAAACCTGCACCCTCCCTCTCTCTGTCAGAAAGATAGGATCAAGAGAAGGAAACTGCCCTGGAAGGCTGGAGACGAAGCCTAGCTATGACCTCTAGGACCCATGGATCCTATACGATCCTGAATCAAGCGTCTGAAGAATAAAAATAAAAGGGAGGATATTCAGTCTCCAACGCAATCCAAGATAGGACCTGAAACTGGACCCTCCTGCCAATCTAGGGTAGGAGAACCTGCTCTGCTTGGACTTATTCCAGGACTGAGTCGGCTCCAAACCTAACTGGATAATTCAGGCTTAGCGGAGATCCCGATGCTGGATCTAAGAACAAGAGAAAAATAATTTGTCTCTCAGATTCGCTCTCTCATCAAAACGGTAGAGACCACAGAATAGCGGAACCACATCAACTCTTTCTCTCAAACAGAAGAAATGGTTAGACTTAGAGTCATATCTGTCAGAACGACTCAAGGTCTGAACAGAAAAAAACCTAAAGCCCTATCTTAGGGGCTAGAAGTCTGTGAAAATTCCAGATAAGGAATTATAAGCTCCAAAGGCTTAATTCTTTCTTGAAAATATTGAGGGAACTATCACCTCGAATTAAGACAGATTCCTCAACAGGAAGTCTCCAGAAATGTGACAACCTAAGTCGTCAGTAAATAAATATCCCTTATGACAAAACATCTTCCTAACAAGAGTTTTCTCAATAACCAAGAGCTCTAAGGATAAACTATCCTTAAAAAAGGCAAGTGCACAAAAATAGTGTTAGCCAAATAGGAATGTGCAACGACAACCCTATAGAGCCCAGAACTAGGATCCTAAAACGAAAAGGAAAATAGATGAAAGGAATAGGATCTCCATCCTTCCTCACCCGTCTTAATTAAATTTGCTATCTGATTTAGTGTTCTGAGATTCAACTGGCAGATCAGTACTAGGAATCTCTAATATCGCTAAAACTTCTCTTAGAAGCAAGCACAGACGTACCACTCTCTAAATCTAAAGGCAAAATCCTCCTCTGCCGGAGGAATAGAAGCAGCAGGTTCCAACCCAGAAGGTCCATACTCTGAAGCCTCAGAGAGAACTGCATCTCCAGATGACTGATCGGATACAACCGTCAATTTACATGATGCTCCACCTTATACTACCAATGGCTGGGGCACTCACCACCTCCTATGACCCAGACAGTATAGAGAAAGTTTGCTCCTCTCAGTAGTCACTCGGTCAGGAATAGGAAATGGAAAACCGTGACCACTTGTGGTCATGTGGTGCGCCATGCAGGACCACACCTGCTAAAGGAAAAGTGTGACAAACGGAATAAAACTGCGCAGCTCTCAGTAAAAAAAACTATACGTTCCTTAACGGCCTATGAGCCCAAAAAACATCTCACACACAAAGCAGCAGAAATCACATAAAACAAATATTATTAAACCCCACTGTTCAATAATACCCCTCAGGAGATATTAACCCTTGATTCCATAAAGATGAGACCCTGTCTTCTAGCGTTAACATACAGTATGTGTAAAAAATGAAACGATCTATGCTGTGGAACAGAAAAACGGTCCTTCAAGTGTGACAGACTGTAGCATCGCTTCTGACATGGACTTGAGTGATGAAAAGCAGGTAGAGAAACTCGTCAACGCTGATTGCTTAGGAACTGTTAACATGAGTCTGGATGGGTTCGCAGAAAGACTCTCCCTGCATCTTCAGACTCTTTCATCAATGCTCTCACTGAGAGGCTGACAAGACTACTTAAAACTCCAGTCCCATATCGAAGGGCAGATACCCTTCTTAATCCAAAATCTTTTGACACTTCTCTGCCTCCTGTGACAAAAAGGCAAAGAATGACTGGGGGATGAGGGAAGTGGGGGAGATATTTAAGCCTTTGGCTGGGGTGTCTTTGCCTCCTCCTGGTGGCCAGGTTTAGTATTTCCCACAAGTAATAAATGCAGCTGTGGACTCTCCCTGTATTAAGAAGGAAAATGAGTGAGGAAGGATTCTAGTTACCATTGCCCTGACTGCCCCTCTCTACCTGGCCTCTGTATCACTAAATGCTTTAGAATATATCACAGAGTTAAACTTTTAATTTGAAAGCAATCTGTATGTGTTACTAATTTATTTTAATTTATTATTCTGTATTCCTACTTTCATAAATCCCCTGACCATGTCCAGCAACATAGGTCCAGAAAATCAATGTGCCATATTTGCATGTAAATGGGCAGCCCCCCTATTTGGCCCTGTAACTTCTGTAAACCCCATAAAACCTGTACATGAGGGGTACTGTTGTACTCATAGGACAATGCCAAACACAAGTATGTGTGTTTTATAGCAGAAAAACATATAAGGATGATGACAAAAACAGCCAAAGTGCAGTGTTTGTGTAAAAAACACATACAAAAAATATGACCACTACATTTGGCCAAGTGTTGTGCCTAAGGGGCTTCCCAAAAATACGTGACATGGCCCTTTTGTAATACCCTGGGGTGTCTACTTTTGTAAATGGTATGCCATTATGGGGTAATTTTCATTCCTGGGTTGCTATAATGTCTCCCGGGAGGAGCTTTTGCACAATTTTTATATTTTTTCAACTTTTTTTTTTTTTCCATATTTTCTCCCCCCTTTACTTTTAATTTACTATTTAAGAATCATGTTTTATCAAGTCCTGTGAGTGCTAGTTATAAATAATGTTAGTTTAAATAAATGCCACATTATAAAAAGGCAGAAGCTTAAATCATTTCTTATTCTTTTTTTTTATGGAAATCAGTATCAGTTGAGCAGCAATCCTCAGTCATTCACACACACACACACACCACATTGGAAATCTCTGACTCCTCTGCAAATTTACGTGTTCTTTCCACCCCCCAGCACCACCACCACATGTGATTGCCGGGTAGTACCACAGAGCACTGAAGCAGGTTGAGTATGTCAGTACTACAAAGGCAGCCAATAGGAGCTAATCTCTAGGTCTGTTGCCTATCACATGGCTGAGGCAACCTCCAGCTCTGGGGCGACATGCTCTTTCTGCCTTTAAGCCTAACTGTGTACTGATCACTGATAGTTACTGTGTTGTCTGCTTATTTATATAACTGATGATGACAGAGACAGGCTGCTTTTCTACAATAACTTTATTACATGACTGACTGCAATGCAACTCCAAACTAGACTGGAGTAGAACTCTTCCTGTTTCCTGTGTGTGCCCCTGCCCCTTGAACCCACTTCCTGTAGCAATGATATAATGAAATTTCATTCCAAACTATACTTAACACATCTTCCCCTTTTTAGAAACAAAAAACAAACAAATAATAAACAATATAAATATAACAGCAAACATGACAACAACAAACTAGCAATTAAACCTAACTGACAAGTTTACTTCTCAACATTCCTCAATGAGTCTTTGTGGCTTCTGATTGCTCTGCCACTAGATGTATATTTGTTAATAATTGGTGATTCTGGAAGAGATGCTTGAGTGTCATTTAGTTCATTGTTAATGCTCTCTGCTCTGTCAAGTTCTTCCACATAAGCTTCATGAAATGGCAATATGTCATGTCCTAATGCTCCATTTTGCTCAGGTAGTGTCCTTTCATCTTCAGCCCCAATGATCCATCTGTATCACTAAACAATTCCATGTCAGTTTGCAGCATTTTGGACCCTGCACATTTTGGTATCTTCAGTAAATGTCAACGATTTTGTCTAAGAACTATACCTTCTGTGGTTTTCACTTCAAATGACTGTTCTGCCACTTTATGCAGCACAACAGCTTCATTGTCCCATTTTTTGTCCTGTCCAGACTTTCACAACATCACCAACATGCAGCTCCATGTGATCTTTTGCACCCCTGTCATAGTTTCTCTTCTGACGTTCTCTTATGTTCTTTCCTCTTCCAATACATTTTGTGTAATTTGCTGTTTGCATAGTACTAGGTAAGAGCCAACTGAGGTAATTTAGTTTTTATCTGCCTGCCAAAAAACAATTCTGCTGGAGACTTTCCTCCTTCCAGTGGTGTAGCTGTTTGTGGATTCTCTCCTGAGTGACTAGCCTTTGCTAGCAACCTCTTAATAATTTTGACTCCAGTCTCTGCTAATCCATTACTCTGGGAATACCTGGGACTAAATGTTATATGTGTAAATCCAAATTCCTCAGAATATGCTTGAAAATGTTTACATGAAAACTGGGGGCTATTGTCTGACATTAAGACATTTGGAGTGCCATACCTTGAAAACACTGCTCATAATTTCTCGCACACCTGTTCTGAAGAAGTATTTCTCAGTTTGGCAACTTCAGGATAGGTGGAGTAAGCATCTAATAGAGTGATTTCTATAAGAAAAAACTAAGAGGATGCGCTATAGTGGAGATGACAGTGATATAAAATTACAAACCCTTTGGTGTCTTGTTCAAATTAACATCTGAATAGATAAATCTAAATAGCAAAAAAATATATATTGTGAATCTCAGGTGTGCAAACAATTTCTAATATATAACAGTATGTGCAATTATAATATAATAATATTGACATAAAATAATAAATAAAAAACACACAATATAGACAAAAAAACAAGTAGTATATATATATATTTAAATATATATATATATATATCTCAGTGTCCATATAATAAGGAAGTCCACTTCAAAATAAAGGATATAGTGTTATATGTGTTCAAATGTTAGGCTTGCTCCACTTGTGTCCACGGTGTGATGGATCAGGATATCTAGGAGGAGGAGAAGACAAGGGGCGCCAACATAGTGTATATCATATAAAATTGATGTGAAACAATAATTTGCATAGAATCTACTCACAAATAGAGTGGCACCTTGAATCAACTAGGTGCATGCAGGCAGGCTGACATTCAGGACCAGCAGTCAGTACGCTGGAGGTCTCACCCGGGAGACCTATGGATAAGTCGGTGAAGGTGGATGAAAACAGCTGTGGAAAATGGAGAAAGCCGGATCGCCAATGGAGGAATTCGAACGGCTGTGCTGGTATTTCCAAAGTGCTGCTCACACAATCGAGCTGAGAGTGTTATTATGGCTACATATGATTTTTAAACAGCACTTTCTTCTATACTGACGCTGTCAGTTTGTCTGGGATTAAGCTCGATCGTGTGAGCAGCACTTTGGAAATACCAGCACAGCCGTTCGAATTCCTCCATTGGCGATCCGGCTTTCTCCATTTTCCACAGCTGTTTTCATCCACCTTCACCGACTTATCCATATGAGTAAGCATCTAATATGGCTATGTAATCCTGGCCATTCAGTGAAAAGAGATCCACACCTACTGTATGCCATGGAATCCTCACCATTTCTTCCTGCATGAGAGTTTCTTTAGGGAGAGAAGATTGAAAGGACTGACAAGTTGGGCATGCAGAGATGAAGGTTGTGATATCAGTAAATTTTTGGCCAGAAAAGAACTTCCCTAGCTCTCCTTCTGCATTTTTGTATTCCTAAATTCCCTTCATGTATTTTAGTTAACATTTCTCTTCTCAGTGATACAGGAATTACCAATCTATTGCCTTTAAGAAGAACACCATTAAACACTGAGAGATCTTCGCTATGTGGCAAATACTGCTTGGGCATGTATACCTTTTAACTTGCAGAATTGATGGCTTGTATTACATTTTGAAGAGTTTCATCTTCTCCAGTTGCCTTTTGTAATCTCTGCCACATAGTTGATGAAATGGCTCCAGAAGTTTTGACACTATTGACCTGCACCTCTATATCTGAGTCAGTTCCATCATCAGGTGATCTGTGACACTCTGTCCAAATTTGAGATAAAGTATCTGCAATTAATAAATGTCTTCCTGATGTGTATTCCAATATATAATCATATTTCTGTAACTTCAAAAGTAACCTCTGAATTATTGAGGGTGCTTTCCACAATTCTTTGTGTGAAATAGTTAGTAAGGGTTTATGATCAGTTTCACCTGTAAATTGGATGCCATAAACAAAATTATGAAAAATTATGAAAAGCTTCACAGCCCAATGCAATACCTAATGTCAATTTTCTATTTGAGCATACTTGTATTCAGTGTTAGTAAAAGCTCTGGCAGCATATGCAATAGGCCTCCAGCCCTTGCCATCATGTTGTAGAAGGACTGCTAATACTCCATATTTAGATGCATCTGTGGAAATCTTAGTTTTTCATGAGACATCAAAATATTTCAAAGTAGGTGCTGTGCTGAGCAATTTTTTTATAAGGAATACAAATTCTGCTTCATGTTCTTTTTCCCAGCACCATTTAGCATCCTTCAACAATAAATGTCTCATATGCTTAGTTTATAGTGATAGATTAGCTATACATTTGCCCAAGTAAGTCCCCATCCCTAGAAATCTCTGTAAATCTTTCTTGCTAGCAGGGGATTCCATTTTCTCAATAGCCTGTACTTTAGCTGGATCAGGTCTGACACCGTTGCATGAGATGATTTCTCCCAAGTAGAGAATTTCAGATTGAAATGAAATAAAACAAAATGTAAATTTAATCAATCCATTTTCCTGAGCAATTTGTAGCACCTTCTCAAGTCTGTTGTTATGTTCACTTTCTGTAGTACCCCAAATTAGTAGTCATCTATGTAAACTTTTACGCCTTCCACCCCATCAAATAATTGCTGTATGGTTCGATGAAATATTTCACGGGCTGAACATAGTCCAAAAGGCAGGCGTTTAAACTGTTACCTTCCAAATGGTGTATTAAAAGTGCATATGTGCCCTGCTTTCTTTTGCTAAAGGCACCTGCCAAAATCCATTTGAGGCATCAAGGATTGAAAACACCTGAGCACCTGCCATCTCTCCTAGAATTTCATTTCTTTTTGGTATCTGGTAATGCTCTCTTTTAATGTTTGCATTTAACTCTTTTGGATCTAAACACAGCCTTAATAAACCATCCTTTTTTGCCACAATAACTAAAGAGTGAACCCATTCTGTTGGCTCATACACACGTTCTGACAATTAATTTAAGGAGGCGGTGTAGCTCTTTTTAAAACTTATCTCTTAAAGCTACAGGTACTTTGCGTGCTGCATGAATTACTGGTGCTGCTCCAGGTTTTAAAGCTATTTTATATTCCATAGGGAGCTTACCAAGCCCAACAAATACTTCCTTGTAGTCCTCTAGCAAGTTAGTAGTGCTCTGTGTCTTGTTTTTGTGTTATTATGATGTAGGAATAAAGTGCATTGTCACACAGTAGGGATTTCAAGTCCATTATATGCTCTCAGTATTTTATTTTGTCTCTGCAGTTTTGGTCTAGGCTTTAGTCTTACCCATAGTTTCTCAGGAATCACATTAGTATCTGCTCCAGTATCCACTTTAAATGGTATCACTGTACCATGAGCTGCCACTTTCACAATCTATTCTTTATCAGGCATTGACACCTGCTGAACCATATCTACAAAAAGATCCTCCTCACCAAAGGTATTCGTCTCCACTGCATGCAGATGTGTACCTTACTTACACTGTGAGGCAAAATGATTATATTTCTTGCAAAGCTTACATTTCTGCCCATATGCCTGGACATTTACGAAAATCATGGACTTGGCTGCATTTCCAGCATGATCTCTCTGTATTGCCTCTATATTTGCTATATAATTTACTCTGTCTCCTACCTAATAGAGGTGTAACTTGTTGCCTTTTGTCTCTGCTGACTGGCATTTCCTTACTTCATTCACCACTTCCTGAGTGCTGTCTTTATGCATTATATTTAGCTGTTTTCTGTTCTGTCCAGCAGACTGACATATTTTGATAGCTTTTTGCAGCCTCTCACGTGTTTTGTTGTGGTTGCAGCCTATAACAAGTCTGTCTCTAATCAGTGATTCTTGCAAAACACCAAAAGTACAAGACCTGCTTTTTAATCTAAGGTCAGTGACAAACTCTTCATCTGCTAACAATTGTTTATGCTGGAATCCGGATAGAGTGGGTCTGTCGCCTAATGTACTCCCCCAATATATCTACATTAGAATTATTTGCATTCGCATAGTTATTTGTTCATTTGTAATGTCAATTGCATGTACCCAAAAAATCGGGTTCTGTTTATTACTGTTTAATCACTTGTTACATAACCAACAATGTTCTCCTTTTGTTCACAGTAAGAGTTCTCCTCCTAAGCAAAGCTTAAATGGTACTAGTCATATATGGCTACAATGTTTCCTCACTGTTCTGTTTGGGTCCCCGGCTCTCTCCTAGAATTGCAAGATGTGGAGGGAGGGGTTTCAATGCCTGGTCCCTTGCCCACCTCCAACAACAGGTACTGTTTTAGAAAGGTCATGTCTCCAACGACACTATGTCCATAAAAATTATTTCACACATCGTTATAGGGCTTAATTGTGACATCAAGAGGAAAAAGGCGATCTCAGAATATAAAGTGCTAAACGCACACATTTTACGAAATCCTTCACCCCGAGATATTGGGATAAAATATTCCCTACACAATACCATGCCATTGGCCCAAAAAAGAAATGTGGAATCACTATATTGCTACACTCATCTTTGAATTTCAAAGAGGAATCAGTTATAAGAGATAGGGAAGGTAGGTTTCTGATAATTCAGGGTTCTATACAAAACACTCCTGTCCTGTTGGTTAACGTTTACGCATCTAACGACCAACAAGCAGCTCTCATCACAAGATTAAGTAAACAACTAACGTTGTGGAAAATATATATATATATATATATAAAACCATTATAGGGGGAGACTTCAATACCACTATGGATAATAGAATGGATAGAATAGAGCAAGAAAAATTACAAACTATTACACCCAAATTGTCCAATAAAATTCTATCTGATTTCTCTTTAGATCATAATCTTATAGATAGCTGGTGCTCGCTTAATAAAGATGTACGTGATTACACATATTACTCCCCAATGCATAGAACACATTCCAGAATCGACTACATATTTGCGAGTCAAATTCTAGTCCCACTGTTAACTAAGACCACAATTGTGAACTGCTCCTGGCCAGACCACTCCATAGTGGAAATCACAATGACAGGTCTGATTAATCCGCTACGATCAAAGTCCTGGACTTTGAACACAAGTTTACTCCAGGATAATGTCTTCCTGGAAAACTTAAAACAAAAGGCTGCAGAATTTATAACTATTAACAAAAACACAACCTCCAATCCAATATATGAATGGGGAGTCTTAAAGACCTATGTTAGGGGATACCTGATGGTGGGATCTAGTAAACAACGCAAATTACGGGAAGCTAGATTGATAGAATTAAAATCAGAGATAAATTCACTGAGGTTACAGTCATAAAGCAACTAAAAACTAAAAATGAACAATTAGATTAACTCCTAAATAGGGAAACGGTTAGGTCGATAAAAGCAATAGACACGCAATACTACATATACGGGAACAAACCAGATAGGATGCTCGCCAATACATTAAAAGAGATCACAAGAATCACGACAGTACCGCAAATACAGACCTCAGACAATAAGAATACTAACGATCCTCTAGCAATCGCAAACCTATTTGCAGATTATTATGACAAATTATACAACTTATCGACAGCTAATAGGGGAGTGGACAAAACTAATGACCAGATAGCTTTTCTTAGTGACAGTGCCCTACCGACTATAACAG
This sequence comes from Bombina bombina, assembly GCF_027579735.1. Taxonomy (NCBI): domain Eukaryota; kingdom Metazoa; phylum Chordata; class Amphibia; order Anura; family Bombinatoridae; genus Bombina; species Bombina bombina. Next base: position 824,585,062 of record NC_069499.1, on the reverse strand, counting down.
AAGAGGAACTACAATCACTAAATAACCCTATAACTCACAAAGAAATACTTACATGCATAAAAAATCTTAAGGGATCAAAAGCTCCTGGCCCGGATGGCTATTCTGGCCTCTCCTACAAATTGTTGCGACCCACTTTAGTACCACAATTAGCCCTAGTGTTTAATTCCATGATGCAAGGCAAACAAGTACCCAAAGAAATGCTGATGGCAAGAATTGCAGTGACCCCAAAACCTGGTAAAAACAAACAGCACTGCCAAAACTATAGGCCTATTTCCTTGATTAATCAAGATCTCAACTATTCACCAAAATATTGGCAAGCCGCTTAAATCCTCTTCTTACTAAACTAATTCACACAGATCAGGTGGGGTTTATTATGAATAGAGAAGCTTCGGATAACACCCGTAAAGTTATAAACTTGATTAATATAGCCTCAGATGGCGGAACGCCTTCTCTGTTCCTCTCTTTGGACACAGAGAAGGCATTTGATAGAATTAATTGGGACTTCATGTTCGCGGTGCTGAAGGGAGTTGGCATTGGTAGAGCTTTCTCCGATGCCATCAGAGCTATATACTCTTCCCCAACAGCTCATGTTAAATTATCTGGCTATCAATCCAGGCCAATATATATTAACAATGGCACACATCAGGGCTGCCCGCTTTCACAGTTATTATTTGCATTAAGTATAGAGCCTCTAGCAATTAAAGTTAGAGATAACCAAGATATATTGGGAATAAAGGTAGGACATTCGAGAGCACAAAATTTCTGTATTTGGGGGGGGGGGGTGGAGCCTACAGCTGTTGAGACCAGACGTGTCTTGCGGGAGCTCCTGGTTCTACTACAGAGTTTCATGCAATATTTTATTGTTTTCCTTTACAAAATTTCTCATCCTGTGGATAGGGGCCGGAAGATTGCTACAAGATTCAAGAAATTGACAATTCTGGGGGAAACTCTCTGGATTGACCTCTCTGTCTAAGTTCTGCAGCTAGGTCTCAAGGCTGTCGCATTCATAAAGTGTCTGGCAGTCTCTGGAGCCGGGGATTTTGCATATTCCCCCCCTGGGAGACTGGGGTTACGAGTAGTACTATTTACTACGCATCATCAATACAACTATCTGGTAATATGAGGGTGCCTGAAAATGCCATTACTAAGCAAGATATGCAACGTATTCTTCATGAACATTCTTTGAGCCTTACTAAGATTATTAATGAAGCCTGGAACAACATGGCTGTTCATCAGGTGTCAGACACAGCTTTCTCTGACAGGGGTGTGATAGCGGCGAATGCTGCAGAGAGCACTATAAGGAACGAACCGGAAAAGGCTAAGACTGCTGAGGCATATACAGCACCTGAGCGCCCGCAGGAGTCTAAGTGGACAGTTGCAATGCCGGAGCTAACTGACTGCTTCCCTGCCAAAGTACCCTTATTTACCGATATGGAGTTGAGTAAGGAACCCTACCTGAATACAGTGCGCTCACTAACTCCTGATCCGTTGAATTTCCTGTCTCCATCCCTATATGTCAGGCCGGAACAACCAGTACATGGAGCAGTAGCACCCGCTGTGCATTGGCCCTCAACAGCTCCTTCCGCAACTGTCTCTAGCGCAACTTACCACCCCAATGTTACTGATCCGTTCCTACCCCTGGAGAGAGTGCGGAGGAGGGCGTCCGACTTCCTTGCCTTTAGGCCAGACTTGTGGTAGGCTGGAGATCCATACCGTGCGATTCGTGAGAAGAGTCTCTCATGGAGCGTGCGACTTGCTCTTGCGTCCCATCATAAGCAAAGAAGTATTCAAGTCAGGATGGGACAATTGGATCTGCACCTTAGTCTCACTGTAAATCTTTTCACAAGGACTGGAGTGGGCTAACTTCATTATCAAGTAGACGGACACCTGCCCAATATGATAAGCAGGTACACGGTATCTTGGTCTGCCTAATATGACCAGTGGGTTGATGATTCTGGAGAGCTGAGGTGGGGCAGTACAACAATCCACACTTCACAGAGCTGGCGTTAACTGTTTCTAACAGAACTTTACTTTAACTTTTAGAGACATATTCATATATTCTTTGGAACTATTTATGACGACCTAGGAGTCTGAAACCTTAAGTATCCATTTATATTTCAGATTTGTGGTTTGGGTTTGGGGTTTCTTGGCTGGTGTTTTAGGATCAATTGTATTCTATGGCAGTGACTCATTCCGCCAATTACATGCGTGAAGTTTCCCCTATTACTACCCCTGATTATTTTTTTTTTATTTTTTTTTTGGAGTGTGTATGAACGCTTAACCTGTATAGTATATCAACAGTTTTATTCTCTAGTGTGTCAGTGTACATTCTGAGGCAGACATTAATTATTCCAGACTTAGTCAGGTGGATGATTTCATATATTAGTTTTCATTTGTTTTCTACTTGACTTCTACATGACTGTATATATGTACTATGGTTGCTATATGTTTTAGAGTTTACTCTGGGTTTATATTGCAGATCTGTGTGACATTGTGTTTGAATTGTAATACCTATACCTATGTATGTTCATTGTTGCTGCAGATTGCACGAAAAATATATTTTACGATTACACACAGATACCAGGTTTCACCACTAGAGGGGAGTAAAGTTTTACCTATAACTCTAAAAGTGTACCACTACCCTCACAGCTTTATCCATTCTAGAGCAGAACCTAGATTGCGGCAGTTACCTTAACAAATACTCTATATATACCCCTTGGTTCCTTAGTATGCAATGTGTTGCAATACTTATTAAGTCTGTAATGTTCTAGTCCTGTTTACCACATTATTGTTGTCCCTATCACAATCAGTTCTGTATCACCCTCTAAAATACCTTAGTTCTAAGAGTGGCCTGATTTCTTATTTTATTTTCTCCCCAAAGTCCCCCATTATTTCATCACTCTGGTCCAGGAGGCCCAAAAGTGGCCCCCTTATGTTTTCTGGGGGGAAACTACTGTACCATTTTATTTCTTATGATATCTTAAGGGGAAACATCATAATGGGAGTGCTTAACTTCTCATACGCTATAATACGAATTTGTATTATTATTTGATTTGATAAGTTTTGTTTGTTCAGTTGTTTTATGATTTCCTTTCTTTTCCTTTATGCTTTTTGAACATTGTTATTTCTTATTCTAAATAAAGCTTTTTGAAAACTTAAAAAAAAAAAAAAATCTTTATTTGCAGACGACATAATTCTGACACTCACTAAGCTTTTGCTTTCCCTTCCCCCACTTTACTCCCTGATACAGCACTTTGGATCCCTTTCGGGGTATAAAATTAATGATGATAAATGCGAGGCCTTAAGCGTCAAATTACCACACCATACTAAAAAAATTACTTTAACTCAACTTCTCATTTAAATGGCCAAAAAAATATATTAAATACTTGGGGATTAACCTTCCCATCAACATATATTCTTTGTATCAGTTAAAATTCCCATGTTCAAGACTATTAGAGATTTAATGGCAAAATGGAGGAAATTCAAAATATCCCTTGTTGGGAGAATTATATCCACCAAAATGTCCCTGCTCTCCAAGCTGCTGTACCTCTTCAGATCCCTTCCTATTACTATTCCACATTCTGAGTTGCAAAAACTCCAGAGTGATATCTTAAAATTTATATGGCAGGGCAAAAGCGCTCGGATCAATAAAGGACTCATGACCGCGAGCAAAAGAGAATGAGGTGTCGGAGTTCCGAATTTAATTCCTTATTACTACTCGGCTCGAATAGCACAAACTCTTCAGTGGTTTAAAATGAATAGCCCTTAACAATGGGTACACATTGAATCTAGTATCATGGAAACTGCACCGTTATCTAACATACTTTGGACCCCAGACCCTCCTGCACCCCCCAGACTATGCAACTACATTGCAATCCAGCATACCTTACACCTATGGAAAAGGCTTAATTCTAAATTTCCTATAATTCAAAAGAGATCTCGGATAACACGATTGGTGGCCAACACCACCTCTATAGATAAAACTATACAGCAGAAATGGTCCAACAAAGGACTCTATAGGATAGCAGATGTTTACAAAGAGAGAAAATTGTTAACCTTAGAACAATATCAAGCATTAGACAGCGAGGACAAGAACATATGGTATCATTACCTACAATTAAAGTCTAGAGCACAGGAAATTATAGTTAGTGAGAAACTTCCCTCAAACACCACACTTGAAACACTATTGGCTAGATTACGAGTTTTTGTCGGTAAGACTTGCGGTGTTAACAAGCCTTTTTTTCTCACCGCTCACTTAAGACAGCGCTGGTATTACAAGTTTTCTGCAAGCCGGCGTTAGCTTCAGAAAAGTGAGCGGAGAGCAAAGTTTAGCTCCATATCTCACCTCAATACCAGCGCTGCTTAAGTGAGCGTTGAGCTGGCTAAACGTGCTCGTGCACGATTTCCCCATAGGAAACAATGGGGCTGAGCTGGCTGAAAAAAAACCTAACACCTGTAAAAAAGCAGCGTTCAGCTCCTAACGCAGCCCCATTGTTTCCTATGAGGAAATAAAAGTTATGTCTACACCTAACACCCTAACATGAACCCGAGTCTAAACACCCCTAATCTTATACTTATTAACTCCTAATCTGCCAGTCCCCCGACATCGTCGCCACCTGCATTATACTATTAACCCCAAATCTGCTGCTCCGGACACCGCCGCCACCTACATTATACCTATGAACCCCTAATCTGCCGCCACTATAATAAAGTTATTAACTCCTAAAAGTCTAACCCTAAACCTAACCCCCCCTAACTTAAATATAATTTAAATAAATCTAAATTAAATTGCTATTATTAACTACATTATTACTATTTAAAACTAAATACTTACCTATAAAATAAACCCTAATATAGCTACAATATTAACTAATAATTACATCGTAGCTATTTTCGTTTTTTTTTTTATTTTACAGGCAAGTTTGTATTTATTTTAACTAGGTACAATAGTTATTAAATAGTTATTAACTATTTAATAACTACCTAGCTAAAATAAATACAAATTTACCTGTAAAATAAACCCTAACCTAAGTTACAATTACACCTAACACTACACTATAATTAAATTAATTACCTAAACTAACTACAATTAAATACAATTAAATTAAATAAACTAAAGTATGAAGAACAACAAACACTAAATTACAGAAAATAAAAAAATAATTACAATTTTTTTAAACTAATTACACCTAATCTAATCCCCCTAATAAAATAAAAAAGCCCCCCAAAATAATAAAATTCCCTACCCTATACTAAATTACAAATAGCCCTTAAAAGGGCCTTTTGCGGGGCATTGCCCCAAAGTATAATCAGCTCTTTTACCTGTTAAAAAAAATACAATACCCCCCAACATTAAAACCCACCACCCACACACCCAACCCTACTCTAAAACCCACCCAATCCCCCCTTAAAAAATCTAACACTAACCCCTTGAAGATCACCCTACCTTGAGACGTCTTCACCCAGCCAGGCCGAAGTCCTCAACGAAGCCGGGCAGAAGTGGTCCTCCAGACGGCCAGAAGTCTTCATCCAGGCGGCATCTTCTATCTTCATCCTTCCGGCACGGAGCGGGTCCATCTTCAATCCAGCCGACGCAGAGCATTTTCTTCCATCGACGTCCAAATGAAGAATGAAGGTTACTTTAAATGACATCATCCAAGATGGCGTCCCTTCAATTCCGATTGGCTGATAGAATTCTATCAGCCAATCGGAATTAAGGTAGGAAAGATCCTATTGGCTGATGCAATCAGCAAATAGAATTGAAAATTAATCCTATTGGCTGATCTTGCATTCTATTGACTGTTCCAATCAGCCAATAGAATGCAAGCTCAATTCTATTGGCTGATTGCATCAGCCAATAGGATCTTTCCTACCTTAATTCCGATTGGCTGATAGAATTCTATCAGCCAATCGGAATTGAAGGGATGCCATCTTGGATGACGTCATTTAAAGGAACCTTCATTCTTCGTTTGGACGTCGATGGAAGAGGATGCTCAGCGTCGGCTGGATGGAAGATGGACCCGCTCCGCACCGGAAGGATGAAGATAGAAGATGCCGTCTGGATGAAGACTTCTGGCTGTCTGGAGGACCACTTCTGCCCAGCTTAGTTGAGGACCACTTCTGCCCGGCTTCGTTGAGTACTTCGACCTGGCTGGGTGAAGACGTCTCAAGGTAGGGTGATCTTCAAGGGGTTAGTGTTAGGTTTTTTTAAGGAGGGATTGGGTGGGTTTTAGAGTAGGAGTGGGTGTGTGGGTGTTGGGTTTTAATGTTGGGGGGGTATTGTATTTTTTTTTTACAGGTAAAAGAGCTGATTACTTTGGGGCAATGCCCTGCAAAAGGCCCTTTTAAGGGCTATTTGTAATTTAGTATAGGGTAGGGAATTTTATTATTTTGGGAGGCTTTTTTATTTTATTAGGGGGATTAGATTAGGTGTAATTAGTTTTAAAAAAATAGTAATTATTTTTTTATTTTCTGTAATTTAATGATTGTTGTTTTCGTACTTTAGTTTATTTAATTTAATTGTAGTTAGTTTAGGTAATTTATTTATAGTGTAGTGTTAGGTGTAATTGTAACTTAGGCAAGGGTTTATTTTACAGGTACTTTTGTATTTATTTTAGCTAGGTAGTTATTAAATAGTTAAAGGGACATGAAACCCAATTTTTTTCTTTTGTGATTTAGAAAGAGCATGCCATTTTCAACAACTTTCTAATTTACTTCTATTATCTAATTTGCTTCATTCTCTTGATATCACTTGCTGAAAAGGATATCTAGATATGCTCAGTAGCTGCTGATTGGTTGCTGCACACAGAGGCCTTGTGTGATTGGCTCACACATGTGCATTGCTATTTCTTCAACAAAGGATATCTAAAGAATTGAGCAAATTAGATAATAGAAGTAAATTGGAAAGTTGTTTAAAATTACATGCCCTATCTGAATCATGAAAGTTTAATTTTGACTAGACTGTCCCTTTAATAACTATTTATTAACTTTTGTACCTAGTTAAAATAAATACAAACTTGCCTGTAAAATAAAAATAAACCCTAAGCTAGCTGCAATGTAACTATTAGTTATATTGTAGCTATCTTAGGGTTTATTTTATAGGTAAGTATTTAGTTTTAAATAGGAATAATTTATTTAATTGTATTTATTTTATTTAGATTTATTTAAATTATATTTAAGTTAGGGGGGTTAGGATTAGATTTAGGTTTAGTGGTTAATACATTTAATATAGTAGCGGCGACGTTGGGGGCAGAAGATTAGGGGTTAATAAATGTAGGTAGGTGTCGGCAATGTTAGGGACAGCAGATTAGGGGTTAATAATATTTAACTAGTGTTTACGAGGCGGGAGTGCAGCGGTTTAGGGGTTAATTTATTTATTAAAGTGGCAGCGATGTCCGGTCGGCAGATTAGGGGTTAATAATATTTATTATAGTGTTTGCGATGTGGGGGCCTCGGTTTAGGGGTTAATAGGTAGTTTATGGGTGTTAGTGTACTTTTTAGCACTTTAGTTAAGAATTTAAACTACTGACTTTTAAATGCGGTAGGAGTCTTGACAGGAGAGGGTGTACCGCTCACTTTTAGGAAGACTCGTAATACCGGCGTTAGGAAAATCCCATTGAAAAGATAGGATACGCAATTGACGTAAGGGGATTTGCGGTATGCTCGAGTCGTGGAAAAAAGTGAGCGGTACACCTGTACCTGCCAGACTCGTAATACAAGCGGGCGTTAAAAAGCAGCGTTGGGACCTCTCAATGCTGCTTTTTAAGGCTAACGCAAGACTCGTAATCTCGGTGTATGTCTCTCTACTCACCATACTCGGGGAGCGATATCCATTTTATACACTATATTTAACCGGCCTCCAACGGCTAGCAAATCTCATCTTATGACAAAGTGGGAATGGGACATAGGTAAAGCATGGCCAATTTGGACTTGGCCAGAGCATCTGGCTAATGGTTTAACCTTTTTACAGAATGCAACACTTAGGGAAAATTTCATTAAGGTAGCTTTCAGATGGTACCTCTACCCAACAAGATCGGGAGGGGGGAATCGCTACCCCGAAACTGCTACAGAGGGTGCAATAAGAGTTGCACCTACCTATACATGTGGTGGGAGTGTGGAAAGGTTATGGAAACCTGGGACCATACTTCTGATCTACTGAGATTAATATTTCAAAAGAGAATACAGTTGACAACAGAATAGGCATTGCTTCATTTCCCAATACCCGGGCTCACAAAGCAAAATAATAAATTAGTCATGCTAATATGCACGATTGTTAGGTTAGGTATAGCCCAATTCTGGAAAAAAGAGCCTCCAAGCTTTGAATTAATAAAACATAAGATCACCTATCACTACAACATGGCGAGTGCAGCCGCAGAATTCCTAAACAATAAAGAAAGCTTCCTACTGCAATGGGAACCGTATATTATGCATCACGAGGCTTCCCTGAGAAGCGGTGTACAGACTACTGGGGTTGAGAGCTGGGGACCTGGGATTAATATTACGTAAACAAAAACAATTATTAATAAATAGGAGTGATATATGATAAGGAAATGTAGGAGAACCAAAATGTGATTTTACTCTGCATTGAAGTTTTGTATTTATCTACAGAGAACTTGTAGATATGTACTTGACTGTGACACCATGGAATGTTTGATTTATGTATAACTCATTTACTTAAAAAAAAATAAAAAAATTTCAACATAAAGAGAGGGAATCATTAGCGCGTTTGAAACGCTAACCTACATTGAAGGAAAAAACTAAGTGAACCTTCATTTATGATTTTTAATTGGAAATTATATAAACTGTTCCTTTCTTTTTTTTGTTCCTTCAATTAAAATAGAGCCCTCTGCAAAGCTAATTTTTTTTTTTGAGGTGACATTTACACCTCTTCTCCAATAGCTGTGCTAGCCATAAAATTAGCTTTGTGGTGGGCAGCCGGAGGAGCAAAAAAGAAAGGAATGTTTTATAGCATTTTCAATTAAAAATCATGAATGAAGGTCCACTTCATTTACTATTTCGACTCAGGCTAGCATTTTAAAACACACTACTAACGTTTACTAGAATGTTTGTTTGTTTTTGTTAATGGAAGTTTATTGCAAAAATGTTTCTTTTTGAAATTTAAAGGCACCCATACACAATTCCATGTTGTCTTTTCTATTCCTTTAAAGGGATATGAAAATCCAAGACACTTGCTTTCATGATTCCGATAGGATGCAATTTTCTTTTTTCTCATTGTATTCTTTGTTAAAGAGAATACCTAAGTAGGTAGAATGCACGTGTCTGGAGAACTATATGGCAGCAGTTTTTAAACACTAGATAGCAGCATGTATAAAATGATTAAAAGCATCCTTGCAAATGTGCGGCCATATAGTGTTCCTAACACAGGCACAATCCTGAGCCTGCCTACCTGATGTTCCGAACATGATACGATCCTGAGCCTACCTACCTGATTTTCAACAAAGAATAACAAAGTACATTTGATAAGAGAAGTAGATACACACTGAATCATGAAAGAAAAAAATGGGTTTTATGTCCCTTTAAGACCAGAAGCTTTCTCATGCCCATCATGCACAGTATTGCCTGCTTCTCAGGCATACACACAATTTAGTGGCTCAGTAAGCTCCAAGATTGACCCCAGAGAAATATAACATTTTCTGAGCTTGTTAAAATTAGCTGCTAATAGGATTTTTATAATATCAGGTATATTAAAACATTGCTTTAAAGTGACTCTACTCAAGAATGTTCTCTGTTCCATAGGGACACTGTAAAATGTTCTATGCTCCATTTAAAACCAAATACTTCTAAATTAATTTCAGACCTGTGTTTTATGAAGAAAAAAAATGATGTTCTTGTACTGAATAAACCAACTTTTCTGTTGGACTTGAGCAATATATACCTAGGTATCACTTATACACAAACATGCACTTCCTGCTCGTTTAACTAAATTTGAAACAGATATTGTTGTTTTTTTTCCTGCAAAAAATACCTTTAACATGTTGCTGCTTTTTCATTTCCATAACAGAAGATTTGAGTATGGAGTATGCTGAAGCAATAAAGCCATTTTGTACTGTATTCAATGTTGTCCTTTAACCATTGAAACGTAGCTATTGTAACAATTATTTAAGACTTACCACTGTCAGTAGCTATGATTATTGCTGTATAAGTGCTATTCTGCACAAACAGCGATTCCCGATCCAATTGACCATTTCCTGTAATAATTCTATTCCTCGGGTTCACAGAAAGCCAGTTGGCTGGGTCATTCCCAATGCTATAACTGTAGGGAGCAGAATACATGCATTAGCCAGTGTAGATAAATGTCACAGAAATTAGTGGTTACCACAAAATGGCCTCTAGTCTGCTTTATTACCATGAGTCGTCCAATAAAAATAAAACAAAAAAAAACACCTAAATTGAAAGGTGATACAATGAATATTGCACAGCTGTGAGTTAATCACTATATTACTGATGTATAAAGTTTAAAATAATAATTACAGAATCTTAAAATCTGTTTATATATTAGTATTTTTTTTAAACAATCTTTTTTTGAGGATTGTTAATAATATGATAAAGAAAGACAAATTTTGACATCTTACAATCATAAATAGTCACTATGAAGTTCAATATGTTATCAACACAAAGTGAAGTGAAGTAACATAAAGTATTCAGTCATATCTAGCTGAATGGAATCCTCGTTTTATATATTTGTACACAACAATGCAAGTAGCTATTATTGTGGCCACTTCTGGGCCAACTGGACCAGTAAAAGTAATCTTTATAGCTATATTCGTGACCTAAAATGTTTTACTCTTAAGACAACTATGGGTCTATCATGTCAATGTAAAAATCAAGTGACGTAGTTGGATTTACTCTTTCATCCTTCATAAGGGGCTACAATGAGTTAGATAAGTATGTATTCCAACTATCTAACGGACCCGTTGAGATTGGAGGTCTTAAGATTTTTTGTAGAAGTAAGAGACAATGGTACATGGACACCAATAATAGTAAGTAGGAAGGGGGGTTTATCAGCGGATAAGCACCGCTAAATGGATATATAAGCAAACACAGTTTTCTTGGGTAAGTATAGATGAATTATTAATGATTACTTAAATATAGTATAAAAGGCGGGTTAATGGTAGTATCTGGGGGGCGGAGATTTGAAGAACAGTAGCTAATGGTGGATTAAGGGGGAGTTATATGTAACCATGTATGTAATTAATCTTAGCAGTTCAGGGGCAGGTAACAGGTTGCTCCCCGATTCTTATATGAAGAGATTATATATAAGGAAGCTTCATGAAATATGTAACAAATGATTAGCTAGACAACTGAACATACAACAAATTGATCATCATTAGAAGAATTTAGTAAAATGCTTGTCTTATTGGTCCTAATGACCTAATTATATGAAATATCGATAACTTTTATAACTACTTATAACTACTTATCACTCTTTTTCTATTTGAATAGTGCTTGAATGATACCTTCTCCGGCCCAGCTCAGGACTACTCCATGCATATAAACAATTGACCTATGGCATAATGGGACACACAAAGTTCAGTATTTAAGAGAATGGGAACATACTTATAGACCTGGTAGCCATATAGATATGTTGAAGTGAGTGCTTTTTTTTAGTCCCTCGGAGATGAGGAAGGGAGATCTGTGTGATACTTTGATCTTTATTGATCAAATACTCTGTGATATATATAAGGTAGCCAGAGAAGAGATATCTATCTATCTATCTATCTATCTATCTATCTATATATATATATATATATATATATATATATATAAGGTAGCCAGAGAAGAGATATCTATCTATCTATAATGTAGAGACATTAACATCTTACATTTACACTTGTCAGAATAATTTAGTATATGTGAAATATACAGTAGATCTATCCAGGGTTTAACTGTGAGTAATTCAGGACCAATGACGCCAAAGTACAATCTCAGGAGCTAAACAGTGTCACTAAGTGATGTATGTTGCCCCAGTCTCTCTGAAGGGAGAGAGGAATAGCTGAATCGTACAAGATGCTTCATTGGTCTTTTTTAATCTGGAGAATAAGTAGAAAACATTGGAGATAATACATTGAACCAACAATAAGAATTCAAACATAACTTATGCTTTTCAGTAAAAGTCTTGATTATATGATAACTTCTAGAAGCTTCCAAAAGTTCAATTTCAGACAACAGCCAAATTATCTCAGTTCTCGCTTAGACAGGTTTCTCCTTTTGTGGGCTGGAGATAGACGTCTAGGCTTAGGATCCCACTCAGGAGCAGCAGCGCGAAGAGATGGGGGGATCTTGTTGGGGTTGAGATGTAGAAGAGGGTCCTTGTAAGAAGGTTTTTATTTAGATAGACTGCTTTCAAGACTTTTTCTTTGAACGTATAATAATGTAGTTGTATTATAACATCTCTTGGCTGTTCCTGGTTAGAGTTCGTAGATCTGAGTGCTCTGTGAGCTCTGTCTATCTTCGGCTCTTGATCCTGTAGTGAGCCTAGTAGGGCTTTAAAAAGATCAGAGAGGTATTCAGGTAATTCATTAGCAGAGATGCTTTCAGGTATTCTTCGCATGCGGATATTGTTGCGTCTCGATCTGTCCTCCAAATCTGCTAACTTTGTCTCGAGATCTGAAATCATTTGAGCCAGTGATTGAGAATACGATAACAGGTTAGCATGATCAGTCGCTAAGTCCTCATGTTTTCTTTTGAGGATATACGTTCTTTTGCCCAGTGTATCAATGTCTCTTCTGAGCTCGGCAACTGATGACTTGATTTCCTGTTTTAAAGATGTATGATGAGAATCCATTTTAGATGACAGGGAATTGATTAGTTCTATAAGTGAGATATGAACAGTTCTACGTGGGGATTTTCCTGTGAAACATGTTCTTTGGGCTCTCTTTGCCTAATCAGTGAATCTCTGGAATCTTCATCTGATATGTCTCTTTCTGTAATAAACTTGCTGGGAAAGTGGTCTGCTACCGTCCTTTTGGGACCTTCTGATTGTTTTGTTTTTTTCCTGTTTGAGTGAGACATATTTACTTGTTCCTGGGTTATTAGCCTATAGAGGACGTTGAGTTTGAAATTATCAACTTGATTATGAATAGTACTTCTTTCTACTAGCCTGTAGAGCAGAGCTTTCCAAACTTTTTATGTTGGCGACACACTTTTTAGACCTACATCATTTCGCGACACAGTAATTCAGTTGTACTGGCAAACAGGAGGTTAAACTAACTTGTTTTAAGAGATACGGACACATACATAAATGATATAATAACGAAATGTATTTACAAGTAACAGTATATATGTGCAAGAATTAAAAAAAGTTTAATAACACCAACGGCTACTTACTATTTTAATGGGATGTATGAGGTTGATGGGATGAACACAATTTCAGAATATTTGGTGGAATATTAGATAAAGACACTTGCATTTCATCATCAAGCATTTTTAAGCTTCCCCTTCCTATCCATATATCAAGAACAGGAGCAGCAATGCACTACTGGGAGCCAGCTTAAAAAAAAACCCTCTGACTTCAGCTCAGCGTTTAAGCTGTCGCCCTCAGAGCTCGGTGAGTCTGATTGACTACTGCCCGTGCTGCAAACACACTGCTGTCCCACTCACTGACTACACATGCAGTCATGAGCCAATTTAGGAGACTACACATGCAGTCACGAGCCAATTAAGGACACTACACGTGCAGTCAGGAGCCAATGTGCCGCCAATGGGAATATTTTCAGTTCCCACTGAGCTGCGCCAATAGGTTAAGATGATCTGTGACCCCCTAGGTATCAATCACGTGTCAACCATGTGATATGCGAAGCAGGCAGGCGGAAAGTCAGAAACCAAAAAAAAAAAAAAATGTAAAAAAAAATTGTAGAGGTTCTATCAATATAAATTGCAGAGATTGTCCAATTGAGATATGTCCTAAGTAGGGATAAAGATGCACACACTTTAGGATTGCTTGCAAATGTCTATGGGATATAATTTCAAAGTTTCTAAACTCTTGCAGTCGTATTGAGGATCTCAGCAGTTACTCTCCTTCTTTGGTTCACTTCGCCTCCTATTTAAAGCATACATATATAATAATAAACAATGTCCTATATAACGTAGTATGTAGGGGCTACTGTGGCTCAGTACACTCCAACTGGAGTAATTATGTCGACCAGAGTTTATTTAATCTGCAGCAATTGAGGACACAGAATAAGATCTCATTGTATGTGTAAGTAGAATGTACAGTTCCCGCCTGGGCCTCCTGCAGGGGCAGTGACGCAGTTACCAGCAGTGTGAAGAAGAACAAAAATGTTGATTTGCGCCAAAAGTACAATTTTCCTTTAACGCATAAATATATCCCAAATCAGTTGCTTGTTTACAGCAAATATAGTGTATGGGAGTCTCTTAGTGGTGGTTACGTGATACCTAGGGCTGTACAGACTGATGTAGTGTTGTGTAAAACTTATGGTCTTGGCTACTTATCTGATGATAAGGTATCCAGCAGCGATCGCGATCTTCTTTGCAAAGCCGCTTTCAGTAGCAGGTCAATCCGCTTCAATGTAACGCAACAAGCAGATTTACCTCCGGAACGGAGCCCCAACCCTCCGAAGGGCAGTCCAAGATGAGGTCTCCTTCGCCCTGGAGGATGAAGAGTGGCGATTTTCACATAGCCGCTATGTCTGACAGTTTCTCACTGTCCGGGTTGAGGATAAATAGCGGTGCCCCCTGTCTCCGTTTCAGAACCTCTTTAAGCTCAAGCTAATGCCGATTCTGTGATTGTTGCTGAAGTGGTAGTTAGATTAACCTCCGGAGCGGAGCCCCGGCCCTCTGAATTTAGTTTGGAGTGACAGACACTTTTCTCTTGGTCGTACTCTGAAGCTCGGAGTTTGCTTAGGTTTTTGTTTTCCTTTCTCCTTACTGTGGCTGTAGAGAGTTATCGGTCACTGCTTGTGAGACTTTGGGCTATTATTTAGTGAGTTTTTATAATTTACAGTTAAATATAGCAAAACTTTAGTAGGATTTCTCAAGGAGCCCCTTGAAAGTGTGTCTGCTGAGTTTGACAGTTAGCTCCACCCCTATATTAGTATTTTTTAATTCAAATTCCAACTTACGTTATATTCTGATTTGTCTTATCTGGGTCCGTAGCTGTATAGGAAGCAACTATTTGACCACTGGGCAGATCCTCATTAACATTTATTCTTTTTACCGCTGGGTCAAATATAGGGGCTTCATTAACATCCTGCACCATCACAGTTACCGTTGCAGTAGAGGTTGTCAGTGGTACCGAAAAATTTGCAACATTTGTCACAGTGATAGAGAGTATGTACTGGTTCTTCAGCTCAAAATCCAATGGCTGCAACAAGAAAAACAAATCTAGTATTGTCATTGTTAAAAACACCTTTTAAAAAGGTAAGGAACACTCTAAAAATACTCTTATGTTATAGCTATGTATTAAATAATTGCATTTATTTTTCCAAATTAACCCCTTAAGGACCAAGGCCATTTTTCAATTTCTTTCCCTTAAAGACCAGGGCTATTTTTACATTTCTGCGGTGTTTGTGTTTAGCTGTAATTTTCCCTCTTACTCATTTACTGTACCCACACATATTATATACCGTTTTTCTCGCCACTAAATGGACTTTCTAAAGATACCATTATTTTCATCATATCTCATAATTTATTATTAAAAAAATTATGAAGTATGAGGAAAAAATGGGAAAAAACACACTTTTTCTAAATTTGACCCCCAAAATCTGTCACACATCTACAACCACCAAACAACAACCATGCTAAATAGTTTCTAAATTTTGTCCTGAGTTTAGAAATACCCAATGTTAACATGTTCTTTGCTTTTTTTGCAAGTTATAGGGCAATAAATACAAGTAGCACTTTGCTATTTCAAAACCACTTTTTTTTCAAAATGAGCGCTAGTTACATTGGAACCCTGATATCTGTCAGGAATTCCTGAATATCCCTTAACATGTATATATTTTTTTTAGAAGACATTCCAAAGTATTGATCTAGGCCCATTTTGGTATATTTCATGCCACCATTTCACCGCCAAATGCGATCAAATAAAAAAAATTGTTCAATTTTTCACAAATTTTTTCACAAACTTTAGGTTTCTCACAGAAATTATTTACAAACAACTTGTGCAATTATGGCATAAATGGTTGTAAATGCTTCTCTGGGATCCCCTTTGTTCAGAAATAGCAGACTTATATGGCTTTGGTGTTGCTTTTTGGTAATTAGAAGGCTGCTAAATGCCACTGCGCACCACACGTGTTTTATGCCCAGCAGTGAAGGGGTTAATTAGGGAGCATGTAGGGAGCTTGTAGAGTTAATTTTAGCTTTAGTGTAGTGTAGTAGACAACCCAAAGTATTGATCTAGGCCCATTTTGGTATATTTAATGCCACCATTTCACCGCCAAATGCGATCAAATTTAAAAAAAACTAATTTTTTTCGCAATTTTAGGTTTCTCACTGAAATTATTTACAAACAGCTTGTGCAATTATGGCGCAAATGGTTGTAAATGCTTTTCTGGGATCCCCTTTGTTCATAAATAGCAGACATATATGGTTTTGGCGATGCTTTTTGGTAATTAGAAGGCTGCTAAATGCCGCTGCACATCACACGTGTATTATGTCTAGCAGTGAAGGGGTTAATTAGGGATCTTGTAGGGAACTTGCAGGGTTAATTTTAGCTTTAGTGTAGAGATCAGCCTCCCACCTAACACATCAGAACCCCTGATCCCTCCCAAACAGCTCTCTTCCCTCCCCCACCCCACAATTGTCCCCGCCATCTTAAGTACTGGCAGAAAGTCTGCCAGTACTAAAATAAAAGGTATCTTTTTTTATTATTATTATTTTTTTTTTATAGCATATTTACATATGCTGCTGTGTAGGATCCCCCTTAGCTCCAAACCTCCCTGATCCCCCCCCAAACAGCTCTCTAACCCTCCCCCTCTACATTCTTGGGAGCCATCTTGGGTACTGGCAGCTGTCTGCCAGTACCCAGTTTACAAAAAAAAATATATTTTTTATCTTTTCCCCCCACTTTTCTGTAGTGTAGCTTCCCCCCCAAGACTAAACCCCCACCCCCTCCCAGATCACTTAGATTATATATTTAAAATTTTATATACCCCCCTCTCTCCCTCTAAATATAAACAAAAACTGTTCCATAGTGTAATGGTTCCCACCCGCTCCCTACCCGTGCACGCGGGCGCGTCCGTGCGCACCCCCAGCGATCCCGCCCACGATCCCGTCTCTGCATCAGATGGGGTAAAATGTTATTGCAGTGATGCCTCGATATCGAGGCATCACAGCAATAACCGGAAAGCGGCTGGAAGCGTTCAGGATCGCTTCCAGCCGCTTTCAACCCCAACGTCGTACAGGGTACGTCGCTGGTCTTTAAAGACCAGGTTGTGTGCGACGTACCCTGTACGACGCATGTCATTAAGGGGTTAATTTAACTTAAAAAGTGATTTTATAGGTGCGTTTATAATATTAATTAATATATATATATATATTTTAATTATTATTATGAGCAACCCACACTCACTGTTTATTTGGAGCATAAGCCCCACCCCAAACACAGAAACCACCCTATGTAACCACAGACCTAGGGATGGGTAAATGTGCTGTAAGAGTAATTCGTTTGGTAGAATGAATTGTCCTGTGGACATTCCTTTTTGGACAATTGTATGTTGATAAAAATAAAAATCCATTAAAATTCGATAATCAAATGTTATTTCTAGGTTTCAAATGTTACTTTCATTTTCGAATGTTCATAATTAGATTAAATATCCACATTCGAAATTTTGAATGTAACATTCGATTTAACAAATACTATTCAGAAGCTCAATAGTTCATGTGGTAGGGAATTTAGTAAATTGATACAAATATATCAATTTGAATGTTTCTATTTTGAATATTGAATTTAAAGAGAGTATTAGAAATACTATTACAAATATATCAATTCAAATTTTTCGAATTAGAATATTGCATAATTTTAATCTATTAGAAAAATTCTATTCTAGAGCACTCGTTATCGAATTCTAGAGCACTCGTTATCGAATACTTCACATCTTGGCAGCAAGTGCTGGCTACATCCCTCCAAAAGAAACTTACCTACATATCTACCAATAATCACTAGAGAAACTTTAAAACTATGGGATACATCCATAAAACAACATAACCATATCTCAACAGTACCCTCCCCACTAACACCCCTTTGTGAAAATCCAGATTCTCCAATACCATTCCCCACACAAACATCTCAAACACCTCACATTATAAACTCCTCTCCCTGCCTTACAGTCATTCAAAACGGGAAAATCAAACCCTTAACCGAACTGGCCCCCATCCTGGACAAAATACATATAGAATGGTTTAAATACCAGCAACTAACAGACTTCCTTGTCAAACATCCACATAAGCTATTACTTTTTCGCCCCCATACGGGTTACGAAAGCAGCTGCATCTATGACACCCTACACAGGGGCTTTCTATCTTTTACATACCAATTACTTACGCAACCGAGCAGCACATCTCTCCCCTCGTACACGCAAAAGTGGGAAACAGAGATAGGCATTACACAAACCCCTAAAGAATGGCAAAAAATCTTCTCTTGCATGACAAAATCCTCCTCATCCATTTATGTAATGGAAATGAATGTTAAGTTACTATATAGATGGTACTATACACCTCACCGACTTCACACCATTTTCCCCACACACTCACCGGAGTGTTGGAGAGGTTGCCACAACATTGGCACTCCCACACATATCTGGTGGACGTGCCCAACAGCCCAAACATATTGGGAAGCTATCAGAGTCGAATTCGAAAAAGTTCTATCTCTAAGTCTCAGGCTCGACATCTGGTTTTTCATCTTTAATAAATTTACCAAAATAACTTGCAAACTCCGACTAGCCCTACTGACCATCATGACAAACTCAGCAAAACGACTAATTCCCAAAAACTGGAAATGCAATACACTTCCATCTATCCAGGTCTGGAGAGAAACAACCACCCAATCTCTTCAACTAGAAAAATATCGCTTTACTCGTAACAAACAAGTAGCCGACTATGACTCGATATATTTTTTGTGGGAGGAATATCTTAATCAGACAACCCCCACACCCAAAACCACCACCCGAACATCCACTTCTTAAATGCATATTCACTGACTACCCTTAGCTGACAAGCCAGATGCCTTCTCCTATTACTTTGACTTGAACAGAAGGTCATTTCAAGAGCCCGATAATCACTGACACAACAATTTACGTTTCTGCAGGAATCATGTACATATGAATATACATTTACACATCCATTTGAATTGTTCATTGTATTTTCTCATTCACTTAATTGAATTGTTTCCTTTTTTCTTTTTTCTTACCTAGTTTAAATAACTTACCTATGCAATCTAAATTTGCCTATTGAACGATAAATATATCTACAACTCATATATGTCGAAACACTGTGTTATGTATATGGAATCATTGTAACCACATTGTTGCATATGTAACTGTTTTAATTCTGTGTTGTACGCAGTAATTTTATGTTCAATAAAGCTTTTGAAAAAAAAAAAAAAAAAAAAAATTCTAATTAAATATTACATTTAAAGATATCATTAGAAATACTATTACATTAAACAAATGTTAGAATGTTGTACAAACATTCGAAATTCAAAATGAACGAATGTGTTAAAATTTGTTTAATTCAAATGTTGCACAACATTCGCCCATCCCTACATAGAACATAGGGCAGTTTTCTGTGTTTGGGGTGGAGCTTAGAGTGTAAATAATCTCTATTTGTGTTAATTCAGTTAGTATGAGAAAACATAATTTATGTAAGAACTTACCTGATAAATTCATTTCTTTCATAGTGGCAAGAGTCCATGAGCTAGTGACTTATGGGATATAGATTCCTACTGGGAGGGGGTAAAGTTTCCCAAACCTCAAAATGCCTATAAATACACCTCCCACCTCACTCATACCTTAGTTAACGTGTAGCCAAGAAGTGATGTGTAAAAGAAGGAGTAAAAAGCATACAAAAAGAGGAACTGGAAAAAATACAGTGCTTTATACAAAAAAAATCATAACCACAAAAAATAGAGTGGGTCTCATGGACTCTTGCCACTATGAAAGAAATGTATCAGGTAAGTTCTTACATAAATTATTTTTTCTTTCATGTAAGTGGCAAGAGTCCATGAGCTAGTGACTTATGGGATATCATATAATAGCTAAATCTGCTGAGAAATTAAATCCAAAAAAATAATTGTTTTCTTAAAAATGTCAAAAAAACTCAAATCAAAAGGCACTAGAATCAAACTGAGACAACTGCCTGAAGATCCTTTCTACCAAAGGCTGCTTCTGAACAAGCAAACACATCAAAATGGTAAAATTTAGAAAAAGTATGCAAAAAAGACCAATTTGCTGCTTTGCAAATTTGATCAACTGAAGCTTCATTCTTGAAAGCCCAAGAAGTGGTAACTGATCTAGTAGAATGAGCTGTAATTCTCTGAGGCGGAGACTACCCCGCCTCCAAATAAGCTTTGTGAACAAAAAGTTTCAACCAAGATGCCAGAGAAATGGCAGAGGCTTTCCTGGAGCTAGATACCAAATAGAGTAGAAGTCTTTCTGAAATCTTTAGTAGCCTCAATATAATATATCAAAGCTCTTACCACATCCAAAGAATGTAAAGACCTTTCAAGAGTATTCTTAGGATTAGGACACAAGGAAGGAACAAAAATTTCCCTATTAATGTTGTTAGAATTCACAACTTTAGACAGAAATTTAAATGAAGTCTGCAAAACAGCTTTATCTTGATGGAAAATCAGAGACTCGCAAGAGAGAGCAGACAATTCAGAAACTCTTCTAGCAGAAGGGATAGCCAAAAGAAATAACACTTTCCAAGAAAGTAATGTAATATCCAGAGAATGCATAGGCTCAAAAGGATAACTGAGTATTATCCCTGCACCATTGGTGCCACATGCAAAACCGTAAAGGTCTCATATGAAAACAAGCAAAAAGTATTGCATCCGATACTGCAATCATGAGACCTAAAACTTCCATGCACATAGCCACTGAAGCAAAGGATAAGAGACTGATGGTTTAGAAAAGCTGAAACAAATCTCAAATGTCTCTTTTCTGTTAGGGATAGAGTCATGGACACTGAATCTATCTGGAAATCTATTGAGCTAGTACCAAAATATCGTCCAAATAAGGAAACACTGCAATACCCTGCTCTCTGATTACAGATAAAAGGGCACCTAAAACTATTAATAATATTCTTGGTGCTGTGGCAAGGCCAAACAGAAGAGCGACAAATTGGTAATGCTTGTTTAGAAAAGAGAATCTCAGAAAACAATAGTGATCTGGATGAATCGTATTGTGAAGGTAAGGGTCCTGTAAGTCTATTGTGGACATGAAGTGACCTTGCTGAACAAAAGGCAGAATAGTCCTTATAGTCACCATCTTAAAAGTTGTGACTCTTACAAAACCATTTAAAGTTTTCAGATCCAAAATAGGTCTGAAAGAATTTTCCTTCATAGGTACAATTAAAAGATTTGAATAAAAACCCCAATCCTTGTTCCTGCTGTGGAGCTGAGAAAAATTACCCCTGAAAGTTCTAGATCTGAAACACATTTCAGAAAGACTTGAGCTTTTACTGGTTTTTTTTGTTACATGGGTAAGAAAGAATCTTCCCAAAGGATGTCTTATTTTGAATCCTATTTGACACCCCTAAGAAATCATATTCTGAATCCACTGATTTTGGACAGAGTCTGTCCAAACCCTTTGAAATAGCTTTAGTCTGCCCCCTACCAGAAGAACTGGCTTGAGGGCCGCACCTTCATATAGGTTTAGGGGCAGGATTTGGTTTCTTATAAGGCTTGGATTTATTCCAATTCGGAGATGGTCTCCAATTAGAGCCAGAGGCCTTAGGGGAAGGAGTAGTTTTCTATTCTCTATTCTGACGAAAGGAACGAAAATGATTGGGAGCTTTAAATTTACCCTTAGATTTATTGTCTTGTGTCAGAAAAACTCCCTTACCCCTAGTAACAGTGGAGATAATAGAATCCAATTGTGAACCAAAAAAGATTTTTACCTTGAAAAGAGAGAGACAATAATCTAGTTATATACACCATGTCAGCATTTCAAGATTTAAACCATAAAGCTCTTCTAGTTAGAATGGCTAAATACATTGATTTTACATTGATCTTCCTAACATCAAATATAGCATCACAAATAAAGTGATTTGCATGTTGAAGTAAAAGAATAATGTTAGATAATTCAGAATCTGAAGACAACTGCTGTGCTAAACTGTCCAACCAAAAAGTAGAAGCAGCAGCAACATCAGCCATAGATATAACAGGTCTAAGAATATAGCCAGATTGTAAATATGCCCTTCTTGGACAATATTCAAGCTTCCTATCTAAAGGATCATTGACTACAGGTAAAGGATACAATGTCTTAAACCTAAAAGAAGGGTTAAAAGAGTAACCAGGCTTGGACCATTCTTTAACAATCACAATAGAGATAGCGTCAGGAATAGGAAATACTTCAAGAGTAATAACAGTAGTCTTAAATATAGAATTTAAACAATTACTAGCTTTATCATCAGGAGATTTAAACTCCTCAATACCCAAAGTAAACAAAACTTCCTTTAAGAGAGAACAAATATATTCTAAATTAAATAAAAAAAGGAGATTTGTCTATATCAGTCTCTGACGTGGCATCCTCTGATTCAGAGGAGACCCCATCAGTAGAGGATACGTCAGTATGCTGAAGGTCAGAACTTAATTCACTAAGTTTAGGAAAATGTTACAAAACCGTTTACATTTATTTGAAGGCAAAATAGCAGTCATTGCCTTCTCTTTAGCTAACAGTGTGTGTATTTGTACTCATAGATATATTTAACAATTTGTTAAACAAGAGACACATAATAGAGCTGAATAATTTAGATCAGCTTAATTACAACATGCATACTTGGCTTTGTTAAATACCTGTTTAGGCAGCTCAAATCCTATGGCAGGTTCAGTTTGAGACATAATTGCAAAAAAAAAGAAAAATTAGAAAAAAATAAAAATAAATTAATTCTTCAAATTTATATCCATGCTCCTATATATGATATATGATATATATGATATATATATATATATATATATATATATATATATATATATATATATATATATATATATATATATATATATATATATATATATTCTCATATAACAGGCTTGAGAGAATGGGAAACAGAGTGAAAAAAATGTGTTTACTGGGAACACTGAATGAGCTGGGGGCGGAGCTTATAACAGCAATTTTGGCAGGAACATTTACATTTTTGGCGCCAAAAAAATGGCACACAATGATGACACGTCACCCTATGACAAATAGCATCATCACATGTGCGACATGCAAAGCTGAAGAGGATTTCTAATATACCTATCACTCTAAAAAGCAGGTAAGAATTTTGATTGTATATACAAAAAAAACTAAATGAACCAAAATAAAGCATAGTGGATAATTCTATTATAGCTGCATAAAATGTGATTATCAACATTCCATGAGGCTAACATAATACTTAGCATCCTAATTTATAAATAACTAGCTCCAAAAAAACCTGTATGTTTCACAGACTCTATCAACCTTGACAAATATTTAGCCACAAATAAAGTCTCTAAAAAAGAGCACTGAATTACTGACTCAAGGCATGGATACAAACAATATATAACAACTTAAATTAAATATTTCCCAATCCATAGCTGAGAGTGTCTTATTTTATGAAAGTATATACTTACTGTGTAAGACAACCATCCACATATAGCAGACAGTCAAACCAGTACTGAGACATATCAGCAGAGGTTAGAGGAGTATAATGTTGATCTGTAAAGGGAGGCAGCAGATTAATCCCTGCAACCGATTTACAGAGAGCCTTAGAATAGATTTCCCATAGGTGAAAACATGGCATCATTAGGCAACACTCCCTTCACATCCCTCAGATAAACACTGTACTTCAGAGGAACTGGGCTTCAATATGCTTAGAAGCGCCTATCACAGAAGAAAAATCAAGCACAACTTGCTTCACCACCTCCATGAGAGGCAAAGTTTGAAAAACTAAGGTATGAGTGAGGTGGGAGGTGTATTTATAGGCATTTTAAAGTTTGGGAAACTTTGCCCCCTCTTGGTAGGAATGTATATCCCATGTCACTAGCTCATGGACTCTTGCTACTTACATGAAAGAAAGGCGAGGCTTTGTTCCTGAAATACCACCTATTAAATAAATTTTTCTATGAAAACAGCAGGGAGTGCGTATTTTTCTTTCTTCTATTACTATCCAAGTTTCCAGTGACCTTTTTTACTAGTCTAGGACTAGTGGACTAATGCACATTCATACACACACTTATAAGCCAAGGAGGCTGAGGTCTAGGAAGATGAAGTTGAAGGTACGACAGAGAAATCAATGAACACTATCAACATCTAACTCTACCTTATTTATCATTAAATCTCCCTCCATTTGCACTTGGTGTAATTATTTACATTATAATGTATAGTTTCATTCTTGGTGCTTTGTAAATAAAAAGAACAATAATAATGTGCATAAATAATACTTTTAATTTTTGTAAAGACAGCAGCGAATACAGATTTATTAAGCCCATATATAAACAATAGATCGTTAACTCAGTTTACCTTGATGGTTTTTAAAAGACCGTTGTTGTCTTCAACTGTTGTGACAGCAAAAAAGTTTGCCTCGTTTCCCCTTATAATCCTATACACGGCTTTCCAGGCTTCCGAACCCACGGTATCTTCATCTGTGCATGTCAAGCGCTCAACTTCATAGCCCACATCATTTTCCGGGACAGTTGCAGTATACTGAGAGTAAACAGATGGTACTGTAAGATTTTCCATAATACACATTTCCCAGAGAGGCATAAATTTACTACATTCCCTATATCTCCCCTTTATGAATAAGGAACTTTAAGAACAGAGTAGTACAATAATAAAATGTGATGATTAGATAAAAACAAGAGAACTGAGAGACCCACTCACTAGGACAGAACAAAATCTAGAAAAACTTCTGTGCTTGTCCACAAGGCCAGTACCACTCAGGGTGCAGTCTCTTTTTGCACACTATGCCTTTTCACAGAGAAAAAAAATATCCTGTAGTATATCAGTCTGATCCTGCCGAATGACAGTCCAGCACCAAAATACCAGGCAATTCTTCTCTGAACAAGACAAACAACAAACCCCAGATGTACTTTTCGGCCTCCCTTGGGCCTCGTCAGTGAGGTGCAGTTCCATATCTCTAGGGCATGTGTGCAAGGAGTCCATATCTGGTTTCCCCCTTTTACTCTTAGGGAGAACTAAGAGTACTTTACATAAAAATAAAAGAACTGAGAGATGCACTCACTGAGACAGAACAAAAGCTAGAAAAACTTCTGTGCTTGTCCACAAGGCCAGTGCCACTCAGGGTGCAGCCTCTTTTTGCATACGTCTGGGGTTGTTGTTTGTCTTGTTCAGAGAAGAATTGCCTGGTATTTCGGTGCTGGACTGTCATTGGGCAGGATCAGACTGATATACTACAGGATATTTTTTCTCTGTGAAAAGGCATAGTGTGCAAAAAGAGACTGCACCCTGAGTGACGCTGGCCTTGTGGACAAGCACAGACGTTTTTCTAGCTTCTGCTCTGTCTCAGCGAGTGCGTCTCTCAGTTCTCTTTATGATTACATTAGAGAAAAGTATTATTGCAAAAACCTTACCCTTGATGTATTGAATCCCTGCAAATTGATTGAGAAAACACTTAAAAGGGATGTGAAACCCTCTGAGATTGTGATATAAAATGTTTCATTATGCCTAGTTAAAAAAAAAATCTTGAGGTTGCGCAGCATATCTCTGATTGCTTTTTGTTTGATTTGTCACCAGTAGACAGTGGTTAAAAATGATTGTTCTGTTGTGTGTACTCTTTCTCCTATTACCTATAGCTCTAAAAGATTATGTTCGATGTCACTGGACACACTGTTCACTTAAAGGCACTGACTCTGTTGTGTGTACTCTTTCTCCTATTACCTATAGCTCTAAAAGATTATGTTCGATGTCACTGGACACACTGTTCACTTAAAGGCACTGACTCTGTTGGACCGATAAGAACAGCCAATAAGAACATTTTAAGGCATATAGAAAAGTTTGTTAAGCAAGGCCCAATGGGCCGAAATTCTGTATAATGTATGCAACAAGAAAATCTCAGTAAATATGTAATTTGTCATTTGTTTGTATAAACCTCAATAAAACTATTTTGAAAATTTAAAAAAAAAATAAAAAAAATCTTTGCAATATACTTATTTCTTTATTTTGCCACATTTCCTATAATTTAACTATGAAAACTGTGGGGGGTTTTTAATGCTGAAAACCGTAAGTAGACAATGCAGACATTTCAAGCCTAACCCTGTTACATATATGTTCCTAGGGGTGAACAAACAAACCAGGGCCCCATGGCAAACATTTGGCAAGAGCCCCCAACTGCCTCCTTTTCCCCTTTTTTCTCCACTTTATTGATCCATTTAATCTGCTGGAGTGTTTTAATTTGTTTACAAATAGCTCCTTTACCTTTATTGTATATTTTGAAAGCGCTGCTTTTGCCTGTTGTATACTGAGCATTTCAATAGTTAAATACTGGTTAAAAAAAGCTATGTAAACAAGAATGTTTAGAATTAATCACACTCCCAGTGGGTGGGGGAACAGAAAGATATCTTAATTTTCCAATGTTCTCACTGTGTATAGAGAGATCAGATAAGGTGAATTTCATTTAAATATAGAGAGATAAGTTAATTATATCTCCTTTCCCTCAAAGCTCAGCCCATTTAATTGGGTTGTGGTTTTATTTACCAGAGACAGCTATTTTATATACAAAAATAAACCTAAATGAGCAATTTCCCATACATTTTATATTCTGCAGCTTGTAAAAAAAAGTAATTGTAAACACATTAAGGGGAAAACTATTTTACAGTACATGTCCCTTTAATTATACAGACATACAAAATAAATAAATAAAAGAGGAAGACAAGAATTAAACACCTAGTAGCCATGTTCTGCTGCAATATTTTTACTAGATACTGAAATATACGTTATCAATCAGATGTATGTGCATTAAATAGTGCACTGCACACATACAAGTTTAGAGCTCTGTCTGTCTATCAGCCTGCTTAAAGGGATATTCCAGCCAAAATGGGAAACTACATGGGTGCATTTCGGTATTGAACAGAAGCAATTCTGTAATATACATGCATTAGCAAAAATGCTTCTAATAAAAGCTATAGCTGTTTCAAAAGTGTATTTAAATATGCACCGTGCACCAGCATTTTAAATGCAGCACTTGCTCAGAGAGCCTAAGGTGCTTGTGCTACATGTTAATGACTCAATGTGTTAATTGCTTACATGATACAAGCCCCATTGATGATCTGAGCAGCTGCATTATTTAAAATGCTGGTGCACTGAGAATATCTAGCTATGCTTCACATGCACGTGCAGAGAAAACAGTGATAACTTTTACTAGAAGCATTTTTGCCAATACATGTTTATTGCAAATATGATTCTATTCAACAATGTAATAAATCTATGTGCATTTATATTTTGACTGGAAAAGCTTAAACATGACAGAAAACCTGGTTCTTTGCACTTGGAGAAAACAAACACAGACCGACACAAGGCATCGACCTACAAGAACATGAAATGGAATTAATGTGTAACATGGCTGGGACAAAATTTGCTTCACATAAAATATAAACAGCAACAGCTAATAATTTAACCCGGTGTGATCTGTGATTCATCATTTTAACACTAGATATATTACTAGTTCTGGTGTGTAATATTCCTTTAAGAACCAGAATGTTACAGAAACAGACCCAAGTGTCTATGTAATATTATTCTGTAGGTTTGATTCTTCCAAACGTCAGTGAAAAAATATTCATAATCAATCATTAATATTTTTCAAGCCTACAGAAAAATATGGATAATAATTCAACCAGATAGTTGAGTATTTTTGCTGGCTGTCCAGTAAAATCTTGAAAAAAATACTGGACACTCTCTCCAACATTGTCCATTTTTTATAAAAAGGCTGAGTGTTCGCTAAATGTAAAAGGCTCCTGTGCCTCAATGTATCACAAATATGAAGCAGAAATAAGTGGGGATGTCAAATCTCTATTGTTTACATGTTACTGGCAACCAAAGAGGTACAATTATTAATTTATATGTTTACTGGCAGCCAAAGGGTAAAATAACTGCATTGTTGGGTCTAAGGTAAGAGCTTTGGTGGGGAAAGCTTGTGTAATCCAAAAGACAACTGTGCCCAGGACAGCTGACAACCTTATCTGGCTCTCAGTGGGATTATTAAACAGATAATTAATCAAAATGTATAAATTAATTCTGGAAAATTATAACTGTTTTCATAATTATTATATTGGTCACTCTCTTCCCTGTATTCTAGCCGTATAACTGTTCTAGCCCAAAAGCAGTGATACTGTGCAACATAATATTATATTCATTTTACAGCTGGGTAGTGAGCCCATTAGTTCCTTAGGTCCAGGGGAGAACATAGAACATGTAAATGACAAGTAACAACTGCTTGAACAATATACTGTACTTTAGGCTTTAGCTGCTAGAAACTGCTACTATGTGCATTGCTGCACAGCAAATCAGTGCAGACCTCTCAGATGGGCTCTTTCCTAAGCTTAGCTGTTTTGCATTTAACAAAAAAAAAAACAACAGACAGCTGCTCTCATGAACATTTGTTTGCTTTTAGCGGCTCCACACACAAACATGTTTATATAGGGAGGAACGTTTTACTGCAAACACCAGCTGATTAAACCACACAACAGCCAGCCTACTAGTTTACTACAGTTCCCAAATAAAATGTTCCTCCACCTATGCACATTCATATTTCTCAACACAAAATATTGCCACCAATGTAAAGATACACAGCAGGCCTCCCCTACAGGCTCCTTACCTGTTAAAGGCACATTAAACACTGAATAAATGCTAGATAGAATGATGCATTGAAAGAAAAGATTAGTCTGAGATGTATTTGTTAAAGTTTCATTAGCTGTTTAAATAGTGACAAAGTAAGTGTAAAGTTTAAGGCCTAGATTTGGAGTTTTGTCGGTAACGACCCGAAAAACTAACGCCGGCTTTTTTCTGGCCGCACCATAAAAATAACTCTGGTATCGAGAGTCCACATAAAGGCTGCGTTAGGCTCCAAAAAAGGAGCGTAGAGCATTTTTAACGCAGCTTCAACTCTCGATACCAGAGTTGCTTACGGACGCGGCCAGCCTCAAAACGTGCTCGTGCACGATTCTCCCATAGGAAACAATGGGGCTGTTTGAGCTGAAAAAAAACCAAACACCTGCAAAAAAGCCGCGTTCAGCTCCTAACGCAGCCCCATTGTTTGCTATGCGGTAACCCTTCCTACGTCTGCACTTAACACTCTAACATGTACCCCGAGTCTAAACACCCCTAACCTTACACTTATTAAACCCTAATCTGCCGCCCCCGCTATCGCTGACCCCTGCATATTATTATTAACCCCTAATCTGCCGCTCCGTAAACCGCCGCTACTTACATTATCCCTATGTACCCCTAATCTGCTGCCCCTAACACCGCCGACCCCATATTATATTTATTAACCCCTAATCTGCCCCCCACAACGTCGCCTCCACCTGCCTACACTTATTAACCCCTAATCTGCCGACCGGACCTGAGCGCTACTATAATAAAGTTATTAACCCCTAACCCGCCTCACTAACCCTATCATAAATAGTATTAACCCCTAATCTGCCCTCCCTAACATCGCAGACACATAACTTCAATTATTAACCCCTAATCTGCCGACCGAATCTCGCCGCTATTCTAATAAATGTATTAACCCTTAAAGCTAAATCTAACCCTAATATTAACACCCCCCTAAGTTAAATATAATTAAAATCTAACAAAATTAATTAACTCTTATTAAATAAATTATTCCAATTTAAAGCTAAATACTTACCTGTAAAATAAATCCTAATATAGCTACAATATAAATTATAATTATATTATAGCTATTTTAGGATTTATATTTATTTTACAGGTAACTTTGTATTTATTTTAACCAGGTACAATAGCTATTAAATAGTTAAGAACTATTTAATAGCTAAAATAGTTAAAATAATTACAAATTTACCTGTAAAAGAAATCCTAACCTAAGTTACAAATAAACCTAACACTAGACTATCAATAAATTAATTAAATAAACTACCTACAATTACCTACAATTAACCTAACACTACACTATCAATAAATTAATTAAATACAATTGCTACAAAGAAATACAATTAAATAAACTAGCTAAAGTACAAAAAATAAAAAAGAACTAAGTTACAAAAAATAAAAAAATATTTACAAACATAAGAAAAATATTACAACAATTTTAAACTAATTACACCTACTCTAAGCCCCCTAATAAAATAACAAAGCCCCCCAAAATAAAAAAATGCCCTACCCTATTCTAAATTACTAAAGTTCAAAGCTCTTTTACCTTACCAGCCCTGAACAGGGCCCTTTGTGGGGCATGCCCCAAGAAATTCAGCTCTTTTGCCTGTAAAAAAAAACATACAATACCCCCCCCCAACATTACAACCCACCACCCACATACCCCTAATCTAACCCAAACCCCCCTTAAATAAACCTAACACTAAGCCCCTGAAGATCATCCTACCTTGTCTTCACCATACCAGGTTCACCGATCGGTCCAGAAGAGCTCCACCGATGTCCTGATCCAAGCCCAAGCGGGGGGCTGAAGAGGTCCATGATCCGGCTGAAATCTTCATCCAAGCGGGCCAGAAGAGGTCTTCCATCCGATTGAAGTCTTCATCCAAGTGGCATCCATCCGGAGCGAAGCGGCAGCATCCTGAAGACCTCCACCGCGGAACATCCATCCTGGCCGACGACTGAACGACGAATGACGGTTCCTTTAAGGGACGTCATCCAAGATGGCGTCCCTCGAATTCCGATTGGCTGATAGGATTCTATCAGCCAATCGGAATTAAGGTAGGAATATTCTGATTGGCTGATAGAATCAGCCAATCAGAATCAAGTTCAATCCAATTGGCTGATCCAATCAGCCAATCAGATTGAGCTTGCATTCTATTGGCTGATCGGAACAGCCAATATAATGCGAGCTCAATCTGATTGGCTGATTGGATCAGCCAATCGGATTGAACTTGATTCTGATTGGCTGATTCCATCAGCCAATCAGAATATTCCTACCTTAATTCCGATTGGCTGAGAGAATCCTATCAGCCAATCGGAATTCGAGGGACGCCATCTTGGATGACGTCCCTTAAAGGAACCGTCATTCGTCGTTCAGTCGTCGGCCAGGATGGATGTTCCGCGGTGGAGGTCTTCAGGATGCTGCCGCTTCGCTCCGGATGGATGCCGCTTGGATGAAGACTTCAATCGGATGGAAGACCTCTTCTGGCCCGCTTGGATGAAGACTTCAGCCGGATCATGGACTTCTTCAGCCCCCCGCTTGGGCTTGGATCAGGACATCGGAGGAGCTCTTCTGGACCGATCGGTGAACCTGGTATGGTGAAGACAAGGTAGGATGATCTTCAGGGGCTTAGTGTTAGGTTTATTTAAGGGGGGTTTGGGTTAGATTAGGGGTATGTGGGTGGTGGGTTGTAATGTTGGGGGGGGGGTATTGTATGTTTTTTTTTACAGGCAAAAGAGCTGAATTTCTTGGGGCATGCCCCGCAAAGGGCCCTGTTCAGGGCTGGTAAGGTAAAAGAGCTTTGAACTTTAGTAATTTAGAATAGGGTAGGGCATTTTTTTTATTTTGGGGGGCTTTGTTATTTTATTAGGGGGCTTAGAGTAGGTGTAATTAGTTTAAAATTGTTGTAATATTTTTCTTATGTTTGTAAATATTTTTTTATTTTTTGTAACTTAGTTCTTTTTTATTTTTTGTACTTTAGCTAGTTTATTTAATTGTATTTCTTTGTAGCAATTGTATTTAATTAATTTATTGATAGTGTAGTGTTAGGTTAATTGTAGGTAATTGTAGGTAGTTTATTTAATTAATTTATTGATAGTCTAGTGTTAGGTTTATTTGTAACTTAGGTTAGGATTTCTTTTACAGGTAAATATGTAATTATTTTAACTATTTTAGCTATTAAATAGTTCTTAACTATTTAATAGCTATTGTACCTGGTTAAAATAATTACAAAGTTACCTGTAAAATAAATATAAATCCTAAAATAGCTATAATATAATTATAATTTATATTGTAGCTATATTAGGATTTATTTTACAGGTAAGTATTTAGCTTTAAATTGGAATAATTTATTTAATAAGAGTTAATTAATTTCGTTAGATTTAAATTATATTTAACTTAGGGGGGTGTTAGTATTAGGGTTAGATTTAGCTTTAGGGGTTAATACATTTATTAGAATAGCGGCGAGATTCGGTCGGCAGATTAGGGGTTAATTATTGAAGTTAGGTGTCGGCAGATTAGGGGTTAATACTATTTATGATAGGGTTAGTGAGGCGGGTTAGGGGTTAATAACTTTATTATAGTAGCGCTCAGGTCCGGTCGGCAGATTAGGGGTTAATAAGTGTAGGTAGGTGGAGGCGACGTTGTGGGGGGCAGGTTAGGGGTTAATAAATATAATACAGGGGTCGGCGGTGTTAGGGGCAGCAGATTAGGGGTACATAAGGATAACGTAGGTGGCGGTCGGCAGATTAGGGGTTAAAAAATTTTTTTAGAGTGTCGGCGATGTGGGGGACCTCGGTTTAGGGGTACATAGGTAGTTTATGGGTGTTAGTGTACTTTAGAGTACAGTAGTTAAGAGCTTTATGAACCGGCGTTAGCCCAGAAAGCTCTTAACTACTGACTTTTTTCCTGCGGCTGGAGTTTTGTCGTTAGATGTCTAACGCTCACTTCAGAAACGACTCTAAATACCGGAGTTAGAGAAATCCCATTGAAAAGATAGGATACGCAATTTACGTAAGGGGATCTGCGGTATGGAAAAGTCGCGGCTGAAAAGTGAGCGTTAGACCCTATTTTGAGTGACTCCAAATACCGGCGGTAGCCTAAAACCAGCGTTAGGAGCCTCTAACGCTGGTTTTCACGGCTAACGCCAAACTCTAAATCTAGACCTAAGTGTTTATAAAACAATGGTGGCTGCCATGTTGTAACTTAGGTTACCTTCTCTGCTGTGGCCAATTAGGAACAGTTATAAATAGGTCACTAGAGTGTGCAGCCAATGGCTGTGTGGAATATAACAGTGTTCTGCACTTCCATTTCTAACAGGAAATGAAAAGCTTACAATTTCAGATTGGAATTACAGTAAAAGGGGACAAAATAAATAATGAAAATATATTGCAAAGTTTTTCTTATATATACGATTTATCATTTTATGTTACAATCTCAAAGTGTTTAATATCCCTTTAACTGGTGAGCCTTGCCTGCAATAGCGCCCCACCCCCAGAAGCAGGACTCAGGTCAGGATTCTAGTTGTTTTGATGTTGCAGAAGAAAATATGAAAAGTGAAATATGTGGACCGGAATCATCCTTCTTTGTGGATTAACCATCCACATATTTTAAAAGTGAGGGCTACAGTTGTTTTCTTTAGCGGTATGCCACTGCCAGTATTTACTATGAGTCCTGCACTCCCACACACACAAAGGTTCTAATTAAGGACTTTTTTTAACATGTCATTTGTAAGTTGATGTCTGTTTACAATTAATTTAAATGGACCTAAAACCGGATGGAGGAGAAAATATAATATGTAATTTAATTACTTTCGCCTAGATTTAGAGTTCTGCGTTAGCCGTCAAAAGCAGCGTTAAGGGGTCCTAACGCTGCTTTTTACCACCCGCTGGTATTTAGAGTCAGGCAGGTAAAGGTGTACCGCTCATTTTATTCCGCGACTTTTCCATACCGCAGATCCCCTTACGTCAATTGCGTATCCTATCTTTTTAATGGGATCTGCCTAACTCTGGTATTTAGAGTCTTGGAAGAAGTGAGCGGTACACCCTCTACCGACAAGACTCCTACCGCTTTATGGTCTAACGCGGAACATAAAGCTCTTAACTACAGTGCTGAGTGCTCTAAAGTACACTAACACCCATAAACTACCTATGTACTCCTAAACCGAGGCCCCCCCACATCGCCCCCACTATAATAAAATTTTTTAACCCGTAATCTGCCGACCGCACATCGCCTCCACCTACATTATACCTATGAACCCCTAATCTGCTGCCCCTAACATCGCCGACACCTACATTATATTTATTAACCCCTAATCTGACCCCCCCAACGTCGCCACAACCTAACTACAAGTTTTAACCCCTAATCTGCCGACCGGACCTCGCCGCCACTATAATAAATGTATTAGCCCCTAAACCGCCACACTCCCGCCTCACAAACACTATAATAAATTGTATTAACCCCTAATCTGCCCTCCCTAACATCGCCGCCACCTACCTACAATTATTAACCCCTAATCTGCCCCCCCAACATCGCCGCTACTCTAATAAAGTTATTAACACCTAAACCTAAGTCTAACCCTAACACCCCCCTAAATTAAATATAATTTAAATACAACTAAATAAATTTACTCTAATTAAATAAAGTAATCCTATTTAAAACTAAATACTTACCTGTAAAATAAACCCTAATATAGCTACAATATAACTCATAGTTACATTGTAGCTATTTTAGGATTTATATTTATTTTACAGGCAACTTTGTATTTATTTTAACTAGGTACAATAGCTATTAAATAGTTAATAACTATTTAACAGCTACCTAGTTAAAATAATTACAAAATTACCTGTAAAATAAATCCTAACCTAAGTTACAATTAAACCTAACACTACACTATCATTAAATTAATTAAATAAATTAACTACAAGTGCCTACAATTAAATACAATTAAATAAACTAAAGTACAAAAAAACCCCCACTAAATTACAAAAAAAAAAAAAAGATTACACGAATTTTAATCTAATTACATCTAATCTAAGCCCCCTAATAAAATAAAAAAGCCCCCGAAAATAATAAAATTATTAATAGAATGCGAGCTCAATCTGATTGGCTGATTGGATCAGCCAATCGTATTGAACTTCAATCTGATTGGCTGATTGAATCAGCCAATCAGATTTTTCCTACCTTAATTCTGATTGGCTGATAGAATCCTATCAGCCAATCAGAATTCGAGGGACGCCATCTTGGATGACGTCACTTAAAGGAATATCCATTCGGCGGGAAGTCGTCGGTTGAAGAAGATGTATCCGCGTCGGCTCGTCTGAAGATGGCTCCGTTCCAGATGGTTGAAGATTGAGGAGGCCGCATGGATGAAGACTTCAATCGGATGGAAGACCTCTTCAGCGCCCCTTGGCCAATCGGAATTCGAGGGACGCCATCTTGGATGACGTCATTTAAAGGAACCTTCATTCGTCGAGTAGTCGTCAGGAAAGATGGATGTTCTGCGTCGGCGGGATGAAGATGGATCCTGAAGAAAGAAGATTGAAGATGCCGCTTGGAAGAAGACATCGCCCGGATGGAGGACCTCTTCTTTGCCGCTTGGATCAAGACTTCGCCCGGATGGAGGACCACATTGCCCGGATTGGATGAAGACTTCGGCTCGGCTGAGTGAAGACGACTCAAGGTAGGGAGATCTTCAGGGGGTTAGTGATAGGTTTTTTTAAGGGGGGTTTGGGTGGGTTAGAATAGGGGTATGTGGGTGATGGGTTGTAATGTTGGGGGGGTATTGTATTTTCTTTTACAGGTAAAAGAGCTGATTACTTTGAGGCAATGCCCCGCAAAAAGCCCTTTTAAGGGCTGGTAAAAGAGCTGATTACTTTTGTATTTTAGAATAGGGTAGAGTTTTATTATTTTGGGGGGCTTTTTATTTTATTAGGGGGCTTAGATTAGGTGTAATTAGATTAAAATTCTTGTAATCTTTTTTTATTTTTTGTAATTTAGTGGGGGTTTTTTTGTACTTTAGTTTATTTAATTGTAGGTACTTGTAGTTAATTAATTAACGGCTAGATTTAGAGTTTTGTCGGTAACGACCCGCGTAGCTAACGCTCCTTTTTTTTCCTCCGCACCTTTTAAATAACGCTGGTATTTAGAGTTCTCTGAAGGGCTGCGTTAGGCTCCAAAAAGGGAGCGTAGAGCATAATTTACCGCTACTTCAACTCTCAATACCAGCGTTACTTACGGTAGCCGCCAGCTTGAAAAACGTGCTCGTGCACGATTCCCCCATAGGAAACAATGGGGCAGTTCGAGCTGCAAAAAAATCTAACACCTGCAAAAAAGCAGCGTTAAGCTCCGAATGCAGCCCCATTGTTTCCTATGGGGAAACACTCTCTAAGTCTGCACCTAACACCCTAACATGTACCCCGAGTCTAAACACCCCTAACCTTACACTCATTAACCTCTAATCTGCTGACCCCGCTATCGCTGACACCTACATTATACAATTAACCCCTAATCTGCCGCTCCGGATACCGCCGCCACCTACGTTATCCCTATGAACCCCTAATCTGCTGCCCCCAACGTCGCCGACACCTACATTATAATTATTAACCCCTAATCTGCCCCCCCAACGTCGCCGCTACCTACCTACACTTATTAACCCCTAATCTGCCGACCGGACCTCGCCGCCACTATAATAAATGTATTAATTCCTAAACCGCCGCACTTCCGCCTTGCAAAC
The DNA here is from genome assembly GCF_027579735.1 of Bombina bombina. Classification (NCBI taxonomy): domain Eukaryota; kingdom Metazoa; phylum Chordata; class Amphibia; order Anura; family Bombinatoridae; genus Bombina; species Bombina bombina. The sequence continues at coordinate 824,548,320 of NC_069499.1, read as the reverse complement.
CCTATAATAAATAGTATTAACCCCTAATCTGCCCTCCCTAATATCACCGCCACCTAACTTCAAGTATTAACCCCTAATCTGCCGACCAGACCTCGCCGCTACTCTAATAAAGTTATTAACCCCTAAACCTAAGTCTAACCCTAACCCTAACACCCCCCTAAATTAAATATAATTTAAATCTAACAAAATAAATTATTTCTTATTAAATAAATTAATCCTATTTAAAGCTAAATACTTACCTGTAAAATAAACCCTAATATAGCTACAATATAACGAATAATTATATTGTAGCTATTTTAGAATTTATATTTATTTTACAGGCAACTTTGTATTTATTTTAACTAGGTACAATATCTATTAAATAGTTATTGAGCTTGCATTCTATTGGCTGATCGGAACAGCCAATAGAATGCGAGCTCAATCTGATTGGCTGATCCAATCAGCCAATCGGATTGAACTTGAATCTGATTGGCTGATTCAATCAGCCAATCATATTTTTCCTACCTTAATTCCAATTGGCTGATAGAATCCTATCAGCCAATCGGAATTCAAGGGACGCCATCTTGGATGACGTCATTTAAAGGAACCTTCATTCGTCATTAGTCCGTCGGTGAGGAAGGATGGCTCCGCGTCGGCTGCTTCAAGATGGACCCGCTCCGCTCCGGATGGAAGAAGATAGAAGATGCCACCTGTTACAAACTGCTATTTGTAACTGGCCCTTTAAATGGAAAATTGCCCTGCTTCCCTGGATTTTGGAGAAGCCTATTTGCCAGCCTCCTTCCTCATGACTATGGCCCCTGGAAGATTGTGCCCCTGAGAACATATTAACTTTTATTGGGTGTGTATGGCCCTTTAAGAACCGTCTGGGGACATATTGTGACTTTGGTGAACAATGCCCCTTTAAGACTATGCCCCCAGACCTGTAAAATAACTTGTCCCTGGCTTTCTCCCACTTGGTTCAGTAAATAGGGCTTACTGAACCAAGTACCACACAGGCAGAGTGTTCCACAGAAAGGGAGCACTGTTACAAAAGCATTCGTTTTCATTGTGTGCCATTAAGTGCTATGTGACAGACCCTTCGGTCAGAACTAAAGATTTAAATTTTGTTCAGCTTCAAGAGCCTATTCTAAATACAAGTTTGCTGGGATCAGCTCTAATTAAGTTTAGTGATAAACATTCCCATTGTCTAATCAGACTGCTAGTAGTGATAAGGTGGACTGCATTGTTTTCTTGTGTGTAATGTTATCTGCTGTTGTGGCCTGTCAAAGGGCGTTGTCTCTATCTAAATGTATCAAATGTGTGATTGGGGATTTAATGCCTCCCCCGAGAGTGTCTTTTTTTTGCATGTAACCTCAATAAAAAGCAGGCTGTGTGTTCCAGCACATCAGACCTTTTCTGACCCTCTAACTTGCAGCTTTGACTCATGTTTGTAGGGGACAGCTATAATCACTACAGGGATTGCTATGCTCTATATACTCCCTTAGCTACTGAGCTCTTGTAAGAGCTCTTGTTCCTGATCCTGCTTCGCTGTACAGAAGGAAGAGGTTCACCTACTGGAGCCTGGTCGTAGGTCCAGGGCGCAGAGCAGATGGCGATATACCAGCCCAGCAGCGGTGGTTCGTAGAGTCTGCATTACGTATGGTGGCTACGCAGTAGTTATAGTGTCTACGGTGCTGATGATCCGTTGGTGAGCGCTAGGAGCATCCTTTTCTACGGTCCAACTTCCAGCCAGCCTGGAGGCAACCGTAACACCACCTGGATGAAGACTTTGGATCCTCTGGAGGACCTCTTCTGCCCGGATAGGATGAAGACTTCGGACCCTCTTCTGGACGGATCAGTGATACTGGCTGGGTGAAGCCAAGGTAGGAAGATCTTCAGGGGCTTAGTGTTAGGTTTTTTAAGGGGGTTTGGGTGGGTTAGATTAGGGGTATGTGGGTGGTGGGTTGTAATGTTGGGGGGTGGTATTGTGGTTTTTTTTACAGGCAAAAGAGCTGATTTCTTTGGGGCATGCCCCGCAAAAGGCCCTTTTAAGGGCTGGTAAGGTAATAGAGCTGTTAACTTTTTATTTTAGAATAGGGTAGGGCATTTTTTTATTTTGGAGGCTTTGTTATTTTTTTAGGGGCCTTAGAGTAGGTGTAATTAGTTTAAAATTCTTGTAATCTTTTTATATTTTTTGTAATTTAGTTTAGTTGATTCAATTGTAGGTAATTGTAGGTAGTTTAGTTAATTAATTGATAGTATAGTGTTAGGTTTAATTGTAACTTAGGTTAGGATTTATTTTACAGGTAATTTTGTAATTATTTTAACTAGGTAGCTATTAAATAGTAAATAACTATTTAATAGCTATTGTACCTAGTTAAAATAAATACAAAGTTGCCTGTAAAATAAATATAAACCCTAAAATAGCTACAATATAATTATTCGTTATATTGTAGCTATATTAGGATTTATTTTACAAGTAAGTATTTAGCTTTAAATAGGATTCATTTATTTAATAAGAAATAATTTATTTAGTTATATTTAAATTATATTTAACTTAGGGGGGTGTTAGGGTTAGGGTTAGACTAAGTTAAAATAAATATAAATTCTAAAATAGCTACAATATAATTATTCGTTATATTGTAGCTATATTAGGGTTTATTTTACAAGTAAGTATTTAGCTTTAAATAGGATTAATTTATTTAATAAGAAATAATTTATTTCGTTAGATTTAAATTATATTTAACTTAGGGGGGTGTTAGGGTTAGGGTTAGACTTAGCTTTAGGGGTTAATACATTTATTAGAGTAGCGGCGAGGTCCGGTCGGCAGATTAGGGGTTAATACTTGAAGTTAGGTGTCGCCGATGTTAGGGAGGGCAGATTAGGGGTTAATACTATTTATTATAGGCTTTTTGAGGCGGGAGTGAGGCGGTTTAGGGGTTAATACATTTATTATAGTGGCGGCGAGGTCCGGTCGGCAGATTAGGGGTTTATAAGTGTAGGTAAGGTAGCGGCGACGTTGGGGGGGGGGGCAGATTAGGGGTTAATAAATATTATGTAGGTGTCGGCGATGTTAGGGGCAGCAGATTAGGGGTACATAGGGATAATGTATGTAGCGGCGGTGTGTGGTCAACAGATTAGGGGTTAAAAAATTTTATTAGAGTGGCGGCGATGTGAGGGGGCCTCGGTTTAGGGGTACATAGGTAGTTTATGGGTGTTAGTGTACTTTATAGCACAGTAGTTAAGAGCTTTATAAACCGGCGTTAGCCCATAAAGCTCTTAACTACTGACTTTTTTCTGCGGCTGGAGTCTTGTCGGTAGAGGGTGTACCGCTCACTTCAGCCAAGACTCTAAATACCGGCGTTAGGAAGATCCCATTGAATAGATAGGATACACAATTGGCGTAAGGGGATCTGCGGTATGGAAAAGTCGCGGCTTGGAAGTGAGCGTTAGACCCTTTCCTGACTGACTCTAAATACCAGCGGGCGGTAAAAAGCAGCGCTAGGAGCCCTTAACGCTGCTTTTGACGGCTAACGCAGAACTCTAAATCTAGGCGTTAATTAATTTAATGATAGTTTAGTGTTAGGTTTAATTGTAACTTAGGTTAGGATTTATTTTACAGGCAATTTTGTAATTATTTTAACTAGGTAGCTATTAAATAGTTATTAACTATTTAATAGCTATTGTACCTAGTTAAAATAAATACAAAGTTGCCTGTAAAATTAAAATAAATCCTAAAATAGCTATAATGTAACTATTAGTTATAGTGTAGCTATATTAGGGTTTATTTTACAGGTAAGTATTTAGTTTTAAATAGGATTAATTTATTTAATTAGAGTAAATTTATTTTGTTGTATTTAAATTATATTTAATTTAGGGGGGTGTTAGGGTTAGGGTTAGACTTAGGTTTAGGGGTTAATAACTTTATTAGAGTAGCGGCGACGTTGGGGTGGCAGATTAGGGGTTAATAAATATAATATAGGTGTCAGCGATGTTGGGGGCAGCAGATTAGGGGTTCATAGGGATAATGTAGGTGGCGGCGGTGTCCGGAGCAGAAGATTAGGGGTTAATAGTATAATGCAGGTGTCAGCGATAGCGGGGGCGGCAGATTAGGGGTTAATAAGTGTAAGGTTAGGCGTGTTTAGACTCAGGGTTCATGTTAGGGTATTAGTTGTAGACTTAGAAAGTGTTTCCCCATAGGAAACAATGGGGCTGCGTTGGGAGCTTAACGCTGCTTTTTTGCAGGTGTTAGGTTTTTTTTCAGCCCAAACTGCCCCATTGTTTCCTATGGGGAAATCGTGCACGAGCACGTTTTGCCAGCTTACCGCTACCGTAAGCAACGCTGGTATTGAGAGTAGAAGTGGCGCTAAATTTGGCTTAATGCTCCCTTTTAGGAGCCTAACGCAACCATTCAGAGAACTATAAATACCAGCGTTGTTTAAAGGGAGCGGTAAGAAAAAAAGGAGCGTTAGCAACGCGGGTCTTTATCGACAAAACTCTAAATCTAGCCGTTTACCTGCAAATTTATACTGCAGTGCCTCGCCATTAACCCTTTCTTTTTAGTTTCTGAATTATAAAGCTCTAACTCCACCCACACATTTCCTTCTATGGTTGTATCTATATCTATTGTTCTTTTGGTAGAATGCAAAAGTGATCAGGGATTATCTGATGGAGCATGCCTAGAAGCTGGGAACTCAGTTGAAATGCAATGCCTGTGTGTAAACACTGATAAGGGAGGGTGAAGTTGGCTGCTCCAGGCAGCTTAGCTATATAATTCATTTTGCTTATTTTTGAAAATTATTTTCAAATACTTGCCAGCAATTTTTAAACATTTTTTAATGCAAACTATATTTAATTAATTAGCCCTTTTAGGATATGCACAGATCTCAACCTGTTTTATGTCCCTTTATGTTGCTGCAGTGGCTGTGGCCTCTCCTAAGTGCCAGTCCCTTGGTCAGGGGACTACTTGCCTGACTGGTTAGTTCAATTTATTGAACTAGTAAAGAAATGTCTTGTAATTGCAAAATGTTTTAATGTCCCTTTAAAGTTCAGTCAGGAGCTACATCAGTTGGTGATTGGCTGCTAAATATGTTGCTGCTGGCTGAAACATTACAACATTTTATTAATGCTGTATTATATCCCTTTAAGCTTTATACACTGCCGTATTTCTCTAGACATGGATGAAGATTCATTTTAGACAATGGCCTCTAGTTCTGAAGCTCCGTAATTTGCTTGCATTCGCCGGCCCAATACGCCCGCCTAAGCTCGCCTCACATCTGAATACGCTCGCCAAAGTTATTAAAAAAGCTGTCCAAAAGCCGCGCGCCAAGTACGGGGCGATGAGCAGCGGACTGTGATAGTTATCACACATCGATCTCACTGCTCTTTGGCTTTTCTACAGCTTTATTAATACCCCTGTCACTAAGCACTCACACTATACTATACTGTTCTACCCCCTATACCGGCGCCCCCGAAGCCCCCCGCAACTAAATAAAGTTATTAACCCCTAAACCGCCGCTCCTAGACCCCGCCGCAACTATAAGAAATGTATTAACCCCTAAACCGCCACTCCCGGACCCTGCCGCCACCTACATTATACTTAGTAACCCCTATCCTGCCCCCCTATACCGCCGCCACCCATAATAAAGTTATTAACCCCTATCCTGCCGATCCCGGACCCCGCCGCAACTAAATACATTTTTTAACCCCTAAACCGCCGCTCCCGGACCCCGCCGCCACCTATATTAAAGTTATTAAAGCCTAATCTGCCCCCCCTACACCGTCGCCACCTATATTAAAGTTATTAACCCCTATCCTGCCCCCCTATACCGCTGCCATCTATATTAAACTAATTAACCCCTATCCTGCCCCCCACACCGCCGCCACCTATAATAAAATTATTATTATTTTTTTATTTTTTTTATTTGAGGTTTGAAATTGGGCATACAAAAACATAAGACAATAAAATACAATATTCGCTGTAATACATAAATCTCACGACAAGAAGCTTCAGGCATACAGTATACAGTTCTAAAACAGAAGTTAATAAGTATAGCGAATAATTTGATGTAATAATGATCTGCTACCCTCTGGGCTTGAATCAGCCAATCAGATTTTTCCTACCTTAATTCCGATTGGCTGATAGAATCCTATCAGCCAATCGGAATTTGAGGGACGCCATCTTGGATGACGTCACTTAAAGGAATATCCATTCGTCGGGAAGTCGTCGGTTGAAAAAGATGGATCCGCGTCGGCTCGTCTGAAGATGGCTCCGCTCCGGATGGATGAAGATTGAAGAGGCCGCATGGATGAAAACTTCAATCGGATGGAAGACCTCTTCAGCGCCCCTTGGATGGAAGACTTCTATCGGATGGAAGACCTCTTCAGCGCCCCTTGGATGGAAGACTTCTATCGGATGGAAGACCTCTTCAGCGCCCCTTGGATGATGACTTCGGCCCGGCTGGGTGAACACGACACAAGGTAGGGAGATCTTCAGGGGGTTAGAGTTAGGTTTTTTTAGGGGGGTTTGGGTGGGTTAGAGTAGGGGTATGTGGGTGGTGGGTTGTAATGTTGGGGGGTGGTATTGTGTGTTTTTTTACAGGCAAAAGAGCTGATTACTTGGGGGCAATACCCCGCAAAAAACCCTTTTAAGGGCTGGTAAAAGAGCTGATTATTTTTTAATTTAGAATAGGGTAGGGCATTTTTTTTATTTTGGGGGGCTTTGTTATTTTATTAGGGGGCTTAGATTAGGTGTAAGTAGCTTAAAATTGTTGTAATATTTTTTATTTTTTGTAACTTAGTTTTTTTATTTTTCGTACTTTAGTTAGTTTATTTAATTGTAGTTATTTGTAGATAATTTATTTAATTTATTTAATGATAGTGTAGTGTTAGGTTTAATTGTAACTTAGGTTAGGATTTATTTTACAGGCAATTTTGTATTTCTTTTAGCTAGGTAGTTATTAAATAGTTAATAACTATTTAATAACTATTCTACCTAGTAGGTGTAAGTAGCTTAAAATTGTTGTAATATTTTTTTATTTTTTGTAACTTAGTTTTTTTTATTTTTCGTACTTTAATTAGTTTATTTAATTGTAGTTATTTGTAGATAATTTATTTAATTTATTTAATGATAGTGTAGTGTTAGGTTTAATTGTAACTTAGGTTAGGATTTATTTTACAGGGAATTTTGTATTTCTTTTAGCTAGGTAGTTATTAAATAGTTAATAACTATTTAATAACTATTCTACCTAGTTAAAATAAATACAAAGTTACCTGTAAAATAAATATAAATCCTAAAATAGCTACAATGTAATTATTAATTACATTGTAGCTATCTTAGGGTTTATTTTACAGGTAAGTATTTAGTTTTAAATAGGATTAATTTAGTTAATAAGAGAAATATTTAGTTAGATGTATTTAAGTAATACTTAAGTTAGGGGGTGTTAGGGTTAGGGTTAGACTTAGGTTTAGGGGTTAATAATTTTGTTATAGGTGGCGGCGGTGTAGGGGGGGGGCAGGATTGGGGTTAATTAGTTTAATATAGATGGCAGCGGTATAGGGGGGCAGGATAGGGGTTAATAAATTTAATATAGGTGGTGGCGGTGTAGGGGGGGCAGGATAGGGGTTAATAGGTATTATGTAGGTGGCGGCGGGGTCCGGGAGCGGCGGTTTAGGGGTTAACATATTTCCTATAGTTGCGGCGGGGTCCGGGAGCGGCAATTTAGGGGTTAACATTTTTAATATAGGTGGCGGCAGTGTAGGGGGGCAGATTAGGGGTGTTTAGACTCGGGGTATATGTTAGGGTGTTAGGTGCAGACACTTCCCATAGAAATCAATGGGTGTCGGGCAGCAGCGAACATGAACTTTCGCTATGGTCTGACTCCCATTGATTCCTATGGGATCCGCCACCTCCAGGGTGGCGGATTGAAAACCAGGTACGCTGGGCCGTAAAAGTGCAGAGCGTACCTGCTAGTTTTTTGATACCTTTCAAAAAGTAGTCAGATTGTGCCGAACTTGCGTTCGGCACATCTGGAGTGACGTAAGAATCGATCTGTGTCGGACTGAGTCCGGCGGATCGAAGCTTACGTCACAGATTTCTACTTTTGCCCGTGTGTAGGGCATGATAACTAAGGCGAATCAGCCTCGCCACAAATACGCTGCGGAATTCAAGCGTATTTGAGGTTGACGGCTTGATAACTAGAGGCCATGGTGTGTTTGTGTACAAAGAGAGAGATTTTGTGCACGTAATCCTTAGAAATGTTTCTTTAAAAAAAAAAATAGAATTAAAAAAGAATTGTTGACTTACAGTTGTTGGGTTAAATATAGGTGGATTGTCATTGGTGTCTGTAACTTTGATTACGGCTTTTCCAGTAGCAGCATTCCCGACACCCTGCATATCTGCAGCTTTCAAAGTCAAAGTGTACTCTGGATATTTCTGAAAGAGAAAAAAAAAAAAAAGTTTCCTATATTATAGCTGTTGAAAGATATTAATAGGAAGTTGTTTGTATTCTGCTGGTTACCAAATTATATCATTGAGAAACACAAGCTTCAACATGTAAAATGTAACCAGAGCTAAGCAGAATAAAGATTTAGACAAAGATTGTACAAAGATTATGGCTTATAAAACAAACAAAAGATAACAAACCTCTCGGTCTAGCCCTGTTGCAATAACACTAATAAGTCCAGTGTCTGCATTAATTGTGAACATCTGGTTACTAGGCTCCTTTGGTTCCTGGTCAACAATAGAATAAGCGACCATGCCGTTAGTAGCATAATCAGCATCGGTTGCTGTCACCGTCATCACAGGAGTACCTTAAAAATCAGAGAGCTTTAGTTAGTAGCTATTTCCTTAAAAAGGACACTGTACTCCAAAATACTATTACATCCATATTAAGGAGCAGCATTTGAATATGTTAACCTTATTTTGAGTGGTAAACCCAATTAATAAGTAATAGTTGTGCCCTTCCTACCAATGCCCATTGCCTTATATGTACTTCCTTCTAAAGCTCAACCAGCATTACCAGGAAGTACCTATCAGCCAATGGGGATTAGCAGGAAGTACCTATCAGCCAATGAGAATTCACAGGAAGTACCTATCAGCCAATGGGGATTTGCAGGAAGTACAAAACTGATACATTTATATTAATTTTAGTTTGTGCATACCAAAAAAAAAAATCATTAAAATCAGCAAGTTTGGAGATCCGGGAAGAGGCGGACGCAGAAGAGGTGACGTGAGTAGGAGACGCCGGAAGAGAAGCGCTAAACCGGCAAACAGCCAAGGCACACGCACAGCACAGAAGGACAGCAGAGGGGAGGATGCCACTCTTAAGACCCGAGTTATGGAAGATGCCCTGTAAGGCAAACAGAAATTGAATCAGGCCGTAATAAGTTTTAGGAGCTTTTCCCTCAGGGGCTCCTCACAGGTACTATCTATCTACTTCCCTCACACACTGACAACATACAGCCTTTTTTTTCTTGCATAAACGGCTGCTCTCCTTAATAACTGTACAGAATATACTAGGAAGCTGCCCTAAAAAGTATAATAGTGACTTTGCACATCATTGGGGCCAATTGAACGGAGACACACAGATAAGGTCTTGTCAGGTCATTATTTGGATGTAGTACTGCCTGAAGATTATAGTAACTTTGCTAGGCAGTTCGCCAATTTAAGGACACAAATAATCCTCTGGGTAGGAGTTTAAGTAAAGGAAGGGAAAAAAGGGGGGGCATACATATCGCAAGGAAAGTTTCTGTTCAACAGCGGTTTGAAATAGCCATTGGGACATTATATTCTCAGCCATATTAACCGCCTCATCCAAATGCCTAATTATATGGCTTAGGGCCTATATATCTATAACTCCCATAACTCTTACTGACAGGAGTTCAAAAGAAATAGCTCCCATAACCCACGGGTAGGAGCAGAAAAAGAGCTGCAAATCCTATATAATAAAAGGCCAAGTGTGTTTGTCCGAAGCTGTCATGCGCAGTAGAGACTGCGCGCGAGGACAAACACACCTGGCCTTCCAACTAACCTCCCTGGCGTCGTGTGGTGGAGTGGGCGTGGCCGGGCGGGTGCGAAGTGGGCGGGGCAGGACGTGACATGGATGGGGCTGGGCGTAACGCAGGCTGGGTCGGGCGGGGCGCGGGCGGGGCCAGATGCCGGCCGAGACAGAGAGCTGTAAAGAGGGGGATAGAGAGAGCAGAAGAGGGGGGGATAGAGAGAGGGAGAGAGATACAGCAAAAGAGAGAGAGACAGCAAAAGAGAGAGGGACCCAGCAAGAGAAAGAGGGGGAGAGAGACAGCAAAAGAAAGAGGGGGAGAGAGACAGCAAAAGAGAGGGGGGAGAGAGACAACAAAAGAGAGGGGGGAGAGTGCACAAAAGAGAGGGGGGAGAGCGCGCAAAAAAGAGGGGGGAGAGCGCGCAAAAGAGAGGGGAGAGTGCGCAAAAGAGAGGGTGGAGAGTGCGCAAAAGAGAGGGGGTAGAGTGCACAAAAAAGAGGGGGGAGAGTGCGCAAAAAAGAGGGGAGAGAGTGCGCAAAAAAGAGGGGGGAGAGTGCACAAAAGAGAGGGGGAGAGAGCGCAAAAGAGAGGGGGAAAGAGCGCAAAAGAGAGGGGGGAGAGAGCGCAAAAGAGGGGGGAGAGAGCGCAAAAGAGGGGGGAGAGAGCGCAAAAGAGAGGATGGAGAGTGCGCAAAAGAGAGGGGGAGAGAGAGACAGCAAAAGAGAGGGGGGGAGAGAGACAGCAAAAGAGAGGGGGAGAGAGACAGCAAAAGAGAGGGGGGAGAGTGCACAAAAGAGAGGGGGGAGAGAGAGACAGCAAAAGAGAGGGGGAGAGAGACAGCAAAAGAGAGGGAAAGGGGGAGAGTGCACAAAAGAGAAGGGGGAGAGTGCACAAAAAAGAGTGGGGAGAGTGCACAAAGAGAGGGGGGAGAGTGCGCAAAAGAGAGGGGGGAGAGTGCGCAAAAGAGAGGGGGGAGAGTGCGCAAAAGAGAGGGTTGAGAGTGTGCAAAAGAGAGGGGGGGAGTGCACAAAAGAGAGGGGGGAGAGAGCGCAAAAGAGAGGGGGAAAGAGCGCAAAAGCGAGGGGGAAAGAGCGCAAAAGAGAGGGGGGAGAGAGCGCAAAAGAGGGGAGGAAAGAGCGCAAAAAAGAGGGTGGAGAGTGCGCAAAAGAGAGGGTGGAGAGTGTGCAAAAGAGAGGGGGAAGAGTGCGCAAAAGGGAGGGAGAGAGAGCGCAAAAGAGAGGGGGGAGAGAGCACAAAAGAGAGGGGGGAGAGAGTGCAAAAGAGAGGGGGGAGAGAGAGCGCAAAAGAGAGGGGGGAGAGAGCGCAAAAGAGAGGGGGAGAGTGCGCAAAAGAGAGGGGGAGAGAGCGCAAAAGAGAGGGGGGAAAGAGTGCAAAAGAGAGGGGGGAGAGAGAGCGCAAAAGAGGGGGGGAGAGAGCGCAAAAGAGAGGGGGGGAGAGCGCAAAAGAGAGGGGGAGAGAGCGCAAAAGAGGGGGGAGAGAGCGCAAAAGATAGGGGGGAGAGAGCGCAAAAGAGAGGGGGGAGAGCACAAAAGAGAGGGGGAGAGCACAAAAGAGAGGGGGAGAGACAGCAAAAGAGAGGAGAGAGACACCAAACGAGAGGAGAGAGAGAGAGCAAATGAGAGGAGAGAGAGCAAACGAGAGGGGGGAAGAGAGAGAGCAAAAGAGAGGGAGAGAGACAGCAAAAGAGGGGGAGAGAGAGCAAAAGAGAGGGAGAGAGACAGCAAAAGAGGGGGAGAGAGAGCAAAAGAGATGGGGAGAGAGAGAGCAAAAGAGAGGGGGAAGAGAGGGCAAAAGAGAGGGGGGCGAGAGAGAGCAAAAGAGAGGGGGGAGAGAGAGCGCAAAAGAGAGGGGAGAGAAAGGGGGGAGATATAGCAAAAGAGAGGGGAGAGAGCAAAAGAGAGGGGAGAAAGAGAGCAAAAGAGAGGGGAGATAGAGAGAGAGCAAAGGGTGGGACCACTGTACTGCAAAAAATGGCCCGTGTACACAGGCTTTAGGACTAGTAACTATATAAAAGAGTAGGTCCAGTATACTCCAAAACTCTGTGACTGTCAGAGGGGGGAGAGAGAGCACAAAAGAGAGGAGGAGAGAGACAGCAAAAGAGGGGGGGGGAGAGAGACAGCAAAAGAGAGGGGGGAGAGAGACAGCAAAAGAGAGGGGGAGAGTGCACAAAAGAGAGGGGGGAGAGTGCACAAAAGAGAGGGGGAGAGTGGGCAAAAGAGAGGGGGGAGAGTGCACAAAAGAGAGGGGGGAGAGAGCGCAAAAGAGAGGGTGGAGAGTGCGCAAAAGAGAAGGGGGAGAGTACACAAAAGAGAGGGGGGAGAGTGTGCGCAAAAGAGAGGGGGAGAGAGGGCAAAAGAGAAGGGGGAGAGAGCGCAAAAGAGAGGGGGAGAGAGCGCAAAAGAGAGGGGTGAGAGAGCGCAAAAGAGGGGGGAAGAGAGCGCAAAAGAGAGGGGGAAAGAGTGCAAAAGGGAGGGGGGAGAGCACAAAAGAGAGGGGGAGAGTGAGCAAGAGAGAGGGAGAGAGAGACAGCAAAAGAGAGGAGAGAGAGACCAAACAAGAGGAGAGAGAGAGAGCAAATGAGAGGAGAGAGAGCAAACGAGAGGGGGGAAGAGAGAGAGCAAAAGAGAGGGAGAGAGACAGCAAAAGAGGGGGAGAGAGACAGCAAAAGAGGGGGAGAGAGAGCAAAAGAGATGGGGAGAGAGAGAGAGCAAAAGAGAGGGGGAAGAGAGAGCGCAATAGAGAGGGGAGAGAGAGGGGGGGAGAGATAGCAAAAGAGAGGGGAGAGAGCAAAAGAGAGGGGAGAAAGAGAGAGCAAAAGAGAGGGGAGAAAGAGAGAGTAAAAGAGAGGGGAGAAAGAGAGAGCAAAAGAGAGGGGGGATAGAGAGAGAGCAAGGGGTGGGACCACTGTACTGCAAAAAATGGCACGTGTACACGGGCTTTAGGACTAGTAACTATATAAAAGAGTAGGTCCAGTATACTCCAAAACTCTGTGACTGTCAGAGGGGGGGAGAGAGAGCACAAAAGAGAGGGGGGAGAGAGACAGCAAAAGAGAGGGTGGAGAGAGACAGCAAAAGAGAGGGGAGAGAGACAGCAAAACAGAGGGGGAGAGAGACAGCAAAAGAGAGGGGGAGAGTGCACAAAAGAGAGGGGGGAGAGTGCACAAAAAAGAGGGGGGAGAGTGCGCAAAAGAGAGGGGGGAGAGTGCGCAAAAGAGAGGGTGGAGAGTGCGCAAAAGAGAGGGGGGAGAGTGCGCAAAAGAGAGGGGGAGAGTGAACAAAAGAGAGGGGGGAGAGAGCGCAAAAGAGAGGGGGGAGAGAGCGCAAAAGAGGGGAGAGAGTGCACAAAAGAGAGGGGGAGAGTGCGCAAAATAGAGGGGGGAGAGTGCGCAAAAGATAGGGGGGAGAGTGCGCTAAAGAGAGGGGGAGAGAGGGCAAAAGAGAGGGGGGAGAGCGCAAAAGAGAGGGGGGAGAGAGCGCAAAAGAGAAGGGGGAGAGCGCAAAAGAGAGGGGGGAGAGAGCGCAAAAGAGAGGGGGGAGAGTGCGCAAAAGAGAGGGGGGAGAGTATGCAAAAGAGAGGGGGGAGAGAGCACAAAAGAGAGGGGGAGAGAGCGCAAAAGAGAGGGGGAGAGAGCGCAAAAGAGAGGGGGAGAGAGCGCAAAAGAGGGGGGAGGGAGCGCAAAAGAGAGGGGAGAGAGCGCAAAAGAGGGGGGAGAGAGCGCAAAAGAGGGGGGAGAGAGTGCAAAAGAGAGGGGGAGAGAGCGCAAAAGAGAGGGGGAGAGAGCGCAAAAGAGAGGGGGGAGAGAGCACAAAAGAGAGGGGGGGGAGAGCGCAAAAGAGAGGGGGAGAGAGCGCAAAAGAGAGGGGGAGAGAGCGCAAAAGAGAGGGGGAGAGAGCGCAAAAGAGAGGGGGGAGAAAGCGCAAAAGAGAGGGGGAGAGAGCTCAAAAGAGAGGGGGAGAGAGCGCAAAAGAGAGGGGGGAGAAATCGCAAAAGAGGGGGGAGAGAGCGCAAAAGAGGGGGGAGAGAGTGCAAAAGAGAGGGGGGAGAGAGCGCAAAAGAGAGGGGGGGGGAGAGCTCAAAAGAGAGGGGGGAGAGCACAAAAGAGAGGGGGAGAGAGCGCAAAAGAGAGGGGGAGAGTGAGCAAGAGAGAGGGAGAGAGAGACAGCAAAAGAGAGGAGAGACACCAAACGAGAGGAGAGAGAGCAAATGAGAGGAGAGAGAGCAAACGAGAGGGGGGAAGAGAGAGAGCAAAAGAGAGGGAGAGAGACAGCAAAAGAGGGGGAGAGAGAGCAAAAGAGAGGGAGAGAGACAGCAAAAGAGGGGGAGAGAGAGCAAAAGAGATGGGGAGAGAGAGAGCAAAAGAGAGGGGGAACAGAGAGCAAAAGAGAGGGGGGCGAGAGAGAGCAAAAGAGAGGGGGGAGAGAGAGCGCAAAAGAGAGGGGAGAGAGAGAGAGGGGGAGAGATAGCAAAAGAGAGGGGGGAGAGAGAGAGAGCAAAAGAGAGGGAAGAAACAGAGAGCAAAAGAGAGGGGAGAAAGAGAGAGCAAAAGAGAGGGGAGAAAGAGAAAGCAAAAGAAAAATGGCACGTGTACACAGGCTTTAGGACTAGTAACTATATAAAAGAGTAGGTCCAGTAAACTCCAAAACTCTGTGACTGTCAGAGGGGGGAGAGAGAGCACAAAAGAGAGAGGGGAGAGAGACAGCAAAAGAGAGGGGGAGAGAGACAGCAAAAGAGAGGGGGAGAGAGACAGCAAAAGAGAGGGTGGAGAGTGCGCAAAAGAGAAGGGGGAGAGTGCGCAAAAGAGAGGGGGGGAGAGTGCGCAAAAGAGAGGGGGGAGAGTGCGCAAAAGAGAGGGGGGAGAGAGCACGAAAAAAGAGGGGGGAGAGAGCGCAAAAGAGAGGGGGAGAGAGCGCAAAAGAGAGGGGGGAGAGAGCGCAAAAGAGAGAGGGGATAGAGAGAGAGCAAGGGGTGGGACCACTGTACTGCAAAAAATGGCCTGTGTACACGGGCTTTAGGACTAGTAACTATATAAAAGAGTAGGTCCAGTATACTCCAAAACTCTGTTACTGTCAGAGGGGGGAGAGAGAGCACAAAAGAGAGGGGGGAGAGAGACAGCAAAAGAGAGGGGGGAGAGAGACAGCAAAAGAGAGGGGGAGAGAGACAGCAAAAGAGAGGGGGAGAGAGACAGCAAAAGAGAGGGGGGAGAGTGCACAAAAGAGAGGGGGAGTGTTACGGTTGCCTCCAGGCTGGCTGGAAGTTGGACCGTAGAAAAGGATGCTCCTAGCGCTCCCCTACAAACATGAGTCAAAGCTGCAAGTTAGAGGGTCAAAATAGGTCTGATGTGCTGGAGCACACAGCCTGCTTTTTTATTGAGGTTACATGCAAACAGGACACTCTCAGGGGGAGGCATAAAATCCCCCATCACACATTTGATATTAGATAGAGAGACACGCCCTTTGACAGGCCACAACATTACTTCAGCAGATAACAAGTTACACACAATAAAACAATGCAGTCCACCTTATCACTAGCAGTCTGATTAGACAATGGTAAGGTTTATCACTAAACATAATTTGAGCTGATCCCAGCAAACTTGTATTTAGAATTGAACAAAATTAACTCTTAATGGCACACAATGAAACTGAACCAAGTGGGAGAAAGCCAGGGACAAGTCATTTCACAGGTCTGGGGACATAGTCTTAAAGGGGCATTGTTCACCAAAGTCACAATATGTCCCCAGACAGTTCTTAAAGGGCCATACACACCCAATAAAAGTTAATATACTCTCAGGGGCACAATCTTCCAGGGGCCATAGTCATGAGGAAGGAGGCTGGCAAATAGGCTTCTCCAAAATCCAGGGAAGCAGGGCAATTTTCCATTTAAAGGGCCAGTTACAAATAGCAGTTTGTAACATATCTCCCCTTTTGGAGGGAGACTAACCAGGCACCTGACCTTCTGTCGGTCAGTGCCTAAGTTAGTCTCGTAACCCACCCACAAATAAACATTAGCAGCAAAGTAGCCCCCCCACAATAAGTAGTGCTGGCCTGTAGGTTCCAGGTTGTAGGATGAAAGTGTAGCATCCTCGGCCTTCCTGGCGCAGCTGGGCAAATAGCTGGTGGTACTTGGGGGGCAGAGGCCAGCGGCACTCTGCCCTGGTGCCAGCGCTTCTGCTGGGGTGAGGGGTTTGCAGGCCAGTCCTGTAACAAGGGGGTCTGTAGGGCAGAGGCCAGCAGTGCTTTGTCCTAATGCCAGCTCTTCTGCTGGGGGCATTGGGGCATAGTCCTGCCCGGTGGCAAAGGGAACGTGGGGGTTAACATCTCCACTGTTAACCCTGGGCCCAAGTTAGGAGTTAGCTGGAGAATGGAGACTGGGCTCCCAATCCACTGCATCTCACTCTGCTGATGGGGGACAGGAGCAACTGTCTCTGCCCCCTGTGCTGTAAGTGCAGAGACCACGGTCCCATCTGCACGGTTGTGGGGCTTACTGTCTCCCCCTGGTGCGTCAAGCTGCCGCTGGGGAGAGGGGGTTACAAGCTCCACACCCATACATACTTCAAGCCGCTGGGGAATGGAGTCTGGGCTCTCAATTCCCTGCATATTCCTCTGCTGCTGGGGGACAGGACCAACTGTCTCTGCCCCCTGTAACTCAGCCTGCCGCTGGGGAATGGAGTCTGGGCTCCCAATTCCCTGCAATTCACTCTGCTGCTGGGGGACAGGACCAACTGTCTCTTCCCCCTGTAACTCAGCCTGCCGCTGGGGAATGGAGTCTGGGCTCCCAATTCCCTGCAATTCACTCTGCTGCTGGGGGACAGGAGCAACTGTCTCTGCCCCCTGTGCTGTAAGTGCAGAGACCACGGTCCCATCTGCACGGTTGTGGGGCTTACTGTCTCCCCCTGGTGCGTTAAGCTGCCGCTGGGGAGAGGGGGTAACAAGCTCCTCTCCCATACATAATTCCAGCCGCTGGGGAATGGAGTCTGGGCTCACAATTCCCTGCATATTCCTCTGCTGCTGGGGGACAGGACCAACTGTCTCTGCCCCCTGTAACTCAGCCTGCCGCTGGGGAATGGAGTCTGGGCTCCCAATTCCCTGCAATTCACTCTGCTGCTGGGGGACAGGACCAACTGTCTCTGCCCCCTGTAACTCAGCCTGCCACTGGGGAATGGAGTCTGGGCTCCCAATTCCCTGCATATTCCTCTGCTGCTGGGGGACAGGACCAACTGTCTCTGCCCCCTGTAACTCATTTTCTCGCTGGAGAGCAGGTGTCCATACCCCCAAACTCCACAGTTGGCGCTCAAAGGCTCGTGCCGCTTCGTTCTCAGTAGCCAATTTTTCGGATGATTCGACTGACTACCTCCTGCGCAGGGTCTGGACCATATCGGACTAGCCGCCTCTTTACCTCTGGAACGAAATCAGCGCCCTCATAGCGACGGATCAGGTTGAGGTGCTCTTCACAGGGTTCTGACCAGTGTCTTGTCAGCTCCATGCTGCTGTAGGTAGGGACGCTGCGCAGTGGCTAGCGTTGCCCTCAATAACTCTCTTACGATACCAGTGCTGTTGGGGTGCTGCTCCTTGCGCTAGGACGCTATCCCACCGCTGCCGCCAAATGTTACGGTTGCCTCCAGGCTGGCTGGAAGTTGGACCGTAGAAAAGGATGCTCCTAGCGCTCCCCTACAAACATGAGTCAAAGCTGCAAGTTAGAGGGTCAAAATAGGTCTGATGTGCTGGAGCACACAGCCTGCTTTTTTTATTGAGGTTACATGCAAACAGGACACTCTCAGGGGGAGGCATAAAATCCCCCATCACACATTTGATATTAGATAGAGAGACACTCCCTTTGACAGGCCACAACATTACTTCAGCAGATAACAAGTTACACACAATAAAACAATGCAGTCCACCTTATCACTAGCAGTCTGATTAGACAATGGTAAGGTTTATCACTAAACCTAATTAGAGCTGATGCCAGCAAACTTGTATTTAGAATTGAACAAAATTAACTCTTAATGGCACACAATGAAACTGAACCAAGTTGGAGAAAGCCAGGGACAAGTCATTTCACAGGTCTGGGGACATAGTCTTAAAGGGGCATTGTTCACCAAAGTCACAATGGCCTAGATTTGGAGTTCGGCGGTAAAAGGGCTGTTAACGCTCCGCGGGCTTTTTTCTGGCCGCACCATAAAATTAACTCTGGTATCGAGAGTTCAAACAAATGCTGCGTTAGGCTCCAAAAAAGGAGCGTAGAGCATTTTTACCGCAAATGCAACTCTCGATACCAGAGTTGCTTACGGACGCGGCCGGCATCAAAAACGTGCTCGTGCACGATTCCCCCATAGGAAACAATGGGGCTGTTTGAGCTGAAAAAAAACCTAACACCTGCAAAAAAGCAGCGTTCAGCTCCTAACGCAGCCCCATTGTTTCCTATGGGGAAACACTTCCTACGTCTGCACCTAACACCCTAACATGTACCCCGAGTCTAAACACCCCTAGCCTTACACTTATTAACCCCTAATCTGCCGCCCCCGCTATCGCTGACCCCTGCATTACACTTTTAACCCCTAATCTGCCGCTCCGTAAACCGCCGCAACCTACGTTATCCCTATGTACCCCTAATCTGCTGCCCTAACATCGCCGACCCCTATGTTATATTTATTAACCCCTAATCTGCCCCCCACAACGTCGCCGACACCTACCTACACTTATTAACCCCTAATCTGCCGAGCGGACCTGAGCGCTACTATAATAAAGTTATTAACCCCTAATCCGCCTCACTAACCCTATCATAAATAGTATTAACCCCTAATCTGCCCTCCCTAACATCGCCGACACCTACCTTCAATTATTAACCCCTAATCTTCCGATCGGAGCTCACCGCTATTCTAATAAATGTATTAACCCCTAAAGCTAAGTCTAACCCTAACACTAACACCCCCCTAACTTAAATATAATTTACATCTAACGAAATAAATTAACTCTTATTAAATAAATTAATCCTATTTAAAGCTAAATACTTACCTGTAAAATAAACCCTAATATAGCTACAATATAAATTATAATTATATTATAGCTATTTTAGGATTAATATTTATTTTACAGGCAACTTGGTATTTATTTTAACTAGGTACAATAGCTATTAAATAGTTAAGAACTATTTAATAGTTACCTAGTTAAAATAATAACAAATTTACCTGTAAAATAAATCCTAACCTAAGATATAATTAAACCTAACACTACCCTATCAATAAAATAATTAAATAAACTACCTACAATTACCTACAATTAACCTAACACTACACTATCAATAAATTAAATAAACACAATTGCTACAAATAAATACAATTAAATAAACTAGCTAAAGTACAAAAAATAAAAAAGAACTAAGTTACAGAAAATAAAAAAATATTTACAAACATAAGAAAAATATTACAACAATTTTAAACTAATTACACCTACTCTAAGCCCCCTAATAAAATAACAAAGCCCCCCAAAATAAAAAATTCCCTACCCTATTCTAAATTTAAAAAGTTACAAGCTCTTTTACCTTACCAGCCCTGAACAGGGCCCTTTGCGGGGCATGCCCCAAGAAGTTCAGCTCTTTTGCCTGTAAAAAAAAACATACAATACCCCCCCCCCAACATTACAACCCATCACCCACATACCCCTAATCTAACCCAAACCCCCCTTAAATAAACCTAACACTAATCCCCTGAAGATCTTCCTACCTTGTCTTCACCATCCAGGTATCACCGATCGGTCCTGGCTCCGATATCTTCATCCAACCCAAGCGGGGGCTAGACATCCACTGAAGAAGTCCAGAAGAGGGTCCAAAGTCTTCCTCCTATCCGGCAAGAAGAGGACATCCGGACCGGCAAACATCTTCTCCAAGCGGCATCTTCGATCTTCTTCCATCCGGAGCGAAGCGGCAGGATCCTGAAGACCCCCAGCGCGGAACATCCATCCGGACCGACGACTGAACGACGAATGACGGTTCCTTTAAGGGACGTCATCCAAGATGGCGTCCCTCGAATTCCGATTGGCTGATAGGATTCTATCAGCCAATCGGAATTAAGGTAGTAATTTTCTGATTGGCTGATGGAATCAGCCAATCAGAATCAAGTTCAATCCGATTGGCTGATCCAATCAGCCAATCAGATTGAGCTCGCATTCTATTGGCTGTTCCGATCAGCCAATAGAATGCGAGCTCAATCCGATTGGCTGATTGGTGAAGACAAGGTAGGAAGATCTTCAGGGGATTAGTGTTAGGTTTATTTAAGGGGGGTTTGGGTTAGATTAGGGGTATGTGGGTGGTGGGTTGTAATGTTGGGGGGGGGTATTGTATGTTTTTTTTTACAGGCAAAAGAGCTGAACTTCTTGGGGCATGCCCCGCAAAGGGCCCTGTTCAGGGCTGGTAAGGTAAAAGAGCTTGTAACTTTTTTAATTTAGAATAGGGTAGGGAATTTTTTATTTTGGGGGGCTTTGTTATTTTATTAGGGGGCTTAGAGTAGGTGTAATTAGTTTAATATTTTTCTTATGTTTGTAAATATTTTTTTATTTTCTGTAACTTAGTTCTTTTTTATTTTTTGTACTTTAGCTAGTTTATTTAATTGTATTTATTTGTAGCAATTGTGTTTATTTAATTTATTGATAGTGTAGTGTTAGGTTAATTGTAGGTAATTGTAGGTAGTTTATTTAATTATTTTATTGATAGGGTAGTGTTAGGTTTAATTATATCTTAGGTTAGGATTTATTTTACAGGTAATTTTGTAATTATTTTAACTAGGTAACTATTAAATAGTTCTTAACTATTTAATAGCTATTGTACCTAGTTAAAATAAATACCAAGTTGCCTGTAAAATAAATATTAATCCTAAAATAGCTATAATATAATTATAATTTATATTGTAGCTATATTAGGGTTTATTTTACAGGTAAGTATTTAGCTTTAAATAGGATTAATTTATTTAATAAGAGTTAATTTATTTCGTTAGATGTAAATTATATTTAAGTTAGGGGGGTGTTAGTGTTAGGGTTAGACTTAGCTTTAGGGGTTAATACATTTATTAGAATAGCGGTGAGCTCCGATCGGAAGATTAGGGGTTAATAATTGAAGTTAGGTGTCGGCGATGTTAGGGAGGGCAGATTAGGGGGTTAATACTATTTATGATAGGGTTAGTGAGGCGGATTAGGGGCTAATAACTTTATTATAGTAGCGCTCAGGTCCGCTCGGCAGATTAGGAGTTAATAAGTGTAGGTAGGTGTCGGCGACGTTGAGGGGGATAGAGCGCAAAAGAGAGGGGGAGAGAGCGCTGCAAAAGAGTAGGGGGAGAGAGCGCCGCAAAAGAGAGGGTGGAGAGTGCGCAAAAGAGAGGGGGGAGAGCGCTGCAAAAGAGTGGGGGGAGAGAGCGCCGCAAAAGAGAGGGTGGAGAGTGCGCAAAAGAGAGGGGGGAGAGTGCGCAAAAGAGAGGGGGGAGAGTGCGCAAAAGAGAGGGGGAGAGAGGGCAAAGGAGAGGGGGAGAGAGTGCACAAAAGAGAGGGGGGAGAGAGCGCAAAAGAGAGGGGGATAGAGCGCAAAAGAGAGGGGGAGAGAGCGCTGCAAAAGAGTAGGGGGAGAGAGCGCCGCAAAAGAGAGGGTGGAGAGTGCGCAAAAGAGAGGGGGGAGAGTGCGCAAAAGAGAGGGGGGAGAGAGCGCAAAAGAGAGGGGGATAGAGCGCAAAAGAGAGGGGGAGAGAGCGCTGCAAAAGAGTGGAGGGAGAGAGAGCGCCGCAAAAGAGAGGGTGGAGAGTGCGCAAAAGAGAGGGGGGAGAGTGCGCAAAAGAGAGGGGGGAGAGTGCGCAAAAGAGAGGGGGAGAGAGGGCAAAGGAGAGGGGGAGAGAGCGCAAAAGAGAGGGGGGAGAGTGCGCAAAAGATTGGAGGAGAGAGCACAAAAGAGAGGGGGGAGAGAGCGCAAAAGAGAGGGGGAGAGTGCGCAAAAGAGAGGGGGAGAGTGCGCAAAAGAGAGGGGGGAGAGTGTGCAAAAGAGAGAGGGGAGAGTGCGCAAAAGAGAGGGGGAGAGAGGGCAAAAGAGAGGGGGGAGAGAAAGGAAAAGAGAGGGGGGAGAGTGCGCAAAAGAGAGGGTGAGAGAGCACAAAAGAGAGGGGGGAGAGAGCGCAAAAGAGAGGGGTGAGAGAGCGCAAAAGAGGGGGGCAGAGAGCGCAAAAGAGAGGGGGGAGAGCACAAAAGAGAGGGGGAGAGAACGCAAAAGAGGGGGGAGAGAGTGCAAAAGAGAGGGGGGAGAGAGCGCAAAAGAGAGGGGGAGGAAGCACAAAAGATAAGGGGAAGAGAGCGCAAAAGAGAGGGGGAAAGAGTGCAAAAGAGAGGGGGGGAGAGCACAAAAGAGAGGGGGAGAGAGCGCAAAAGAGAGGGGGAGAGTGAGCAAGAGAGAGGGAGAGAGAGACAGCAAAAGAGAGGAGAGAGAGACCAAACGGGAGGTGAGAGAGAGAGCAAATGAGAGGAGAGAGAGCAAACGAGAGGGGGGAAGAGAGAGAGCAAAAGAGAGGGAGAGAGACAGCAAAAGAGGGGGAGAGAGAGCAAAAGAGAGGGAGAGAGACAGCAAAAGAGGGGGAGAGAGAGAAAAAGAGATGGGGAGAGAGAGAGCAAAAGAGAGGGGGAAGAGAGAGCAAAAGAGAGGGGGGGCGAGAGAGAGCAAAAGAGAGGGGGGAGAGAGAGCGCAATAGAGAGGGTAGAGAGGGGGGAGAGATAGCAAAAGAGAGGGGAGAGAGCAAAAGAGAGGGGAGAAAGAGAGAGCAAAAGAGAGGGGGGATAGAGAGAGAGCAAGGGGTGGAACCACTGTACTGCAAAAAATGGCACGTGTACAAGGGCTTTAGGACTAATAACTATATAAAAGAGTAGGTCCAGTATACTCCAAAACTCTGGGGGAGGGGGAAGAGAGAGCACAAAAGAGAGGGGGATAGACAGCAAAAGAGAGGGGGGAGAGAGACAGCAAAAGAGAGGGGGAGAGAGACAGCAAAAGAGAGGGGGGAGAGTGCACAAAAGAGAAGGGGGAGAGTGCACAAAAGAGAGGGGGGAGAGTGCACAAAAAAGAGGGGGGAGAGTGCGCAAAAGAGAGGGGGGAGAGTTCGCAAAAGAGAGGGGGGAGAGTGCGCAAAAGAGAGGGTGGAGAGTGCGCAAAAGAGAGGGGGGAGAGTGCGCAAAAGAGAGGGGGGAGAGTGCACAAAATAGAGGGGGGAGAGTGCACAAAAGAGAGGGGGAGAGAGCGCAAAAGAGGGGGGAGAGAGCGCAAAAGAGGGGGGGGGAGAGCGCAAAAGAGGGGGGGAGAGCGTGCAAAAGAGAGGGTGGAGAGCGCGCAAAAGAGAGGGGGGAGAGCGCAAAAGAGAGGGGGGAGAGAGCGCAAAAGAGAGGGGGAGAGTGCGCAAAAGAGAGGGGGGAGAGAGCGTAAAAGAGAGGGGGGAGAGAGCGCAAAAGAGAGGGGGAGAGAGCGCAAAAGAGAGGGGGAGAGAGCGCAAAAGAGAGGGGGAGAGAGCGCAAAAGAGAGGGGTGAGAGAGCGCAAAAGAGGGGGAGAGAGCGCAAAAGAGGGGGGGGGGAGAGCGCAAAAGAGGGGGGAGAGAGCGCAAAAGAGAGGGGGAAGAAAGCGCAAATGAGAGGGGGAGAGCACAAAAGAGAGGGGGAGAGAGCGCAAAAGAGAGGGGGAGAGTGAGCAAGAGAGAGGGAGAGAGAGACAGCAAAAGAGAGGAGAACGAGACACCAAACAAGAGGAGAGAGAGCAAACGAGAGGAGAGAGAGCAAATGAGAGGGGGGAAGAGAGAGAGCAAAAGAGAGGGAGAGAGACAGCAAAAGAGGGGGAAATAGAGCAAAAGAGAGGGAGAGAGACAGCAAAAGAGGGGGAGAGAGAGCAAAAGAGTGGGGGAAGAGAGAGCAAAAGAGAGGGGGGAGAAAGAGCGCAAAAGAGAGGGGAGAGAGAGGGGGGAGAGATAGCAAAAGAGAGGGGAGAGAGAGCGAGCAAAAGAGAGGGGAGAAAGAGAGAGCAAAAGAGAGGGGAGAAAGAGAGAGCAAAAGGGGGAGAGAGACAGCAAAAGAGGGGGAGAGAGATCAAAAGAGATGGGGAGAGAGAGAGCAAAAGAGAGGGAGAAGAGAGAGCAAAAGAGAGGGGGGCAAGAGAGAGCAAAAGAGAGGGGGGAGAGAGAGCGCAAAAGAGAGGGGAGAGAGAGAGAGGGGGGAGAGAGAGCAAAAGAGAGGGGAGAGAGAGAGCAAAAGAGAGGGGAGAAAGAGAGAACAAAAGAGAGGGGAGAAAGAGAGAGCAAAAGAAAGGGAAGAAAGAGAGAGCAAAAGAGAGGGGAGAAAGAGAAAGCAAAAGAGAGGGGGGATAGAGAGAGAGCAAGGGATGGGACCACTGTACTGCAAAAAATGGCACGTGTACACGGGCTTTAGGACTAGTAACTATATAAAAGAGTAGGTCCAGTATACTCCAAAATTCTGTGACTGTCAGAGGGGGGAGAGAGAGCACAAAAGAGAAGGGGGAGAGAGACAGCAAAAGAGAGGAGGAGAGAGACAGCAAAAGAGAGGGGGAGAGAGCACAAAAGAGAGGGGGGAGAGAGCGCAAAAGAGAGGGGTGAGAGAGCACAAAAGAGGGGGGAGAGAGCACAAAAGAGAGGGGGGAGAGTGCAAAAGAGAGGGGGAGAGAGCGCAAAAGAGGGGGGAGAGAGCCCAAAAGAGAAGGGGGAGATAGCACAAAAGAGAGGGGAGAGCACAAAAGAGAGGGGGAGAGAGCGCGAAAGAGAGGGGAAGAGTGAGCAAGAGAGAGGGAGAGAGAGACAGCAAAAGAGAGGAGAGAGACACCAAACAAGAGGAGAGAGAGAGCAAATGAGAGGAGAGAGAGCAAACGAGAGGGGGGAAGAGAGAAAGCAAAAGAGAGGGAAAGAGACAGCAAAAGAGGGGGAGAGAGAGCAAAAGAGAGGGAGAGAGACAGCAAGAGAGGGGGAGAGAGAGCAAAAGAGAGGGGGGAGAAAGAACGCGAAAGAGAGGGGAGAGAGAGAGGGGGGAGAGATAGCAAAAGAGAGGGGAGAGAGAGAGAGCAAAAGAGAGGGGAGAAAGAGAGAGCGAAAGAGAGAGCAAAAGAGAGGGGGTATATAGAGAGATTAAGGGGTGGGACCACTGTACTGCAAAAAATGGCCCGTGTACACGGGCTTTAGGACTAGTAACTATATGAAAGAGTAGGTCCAGTATACTCCAAAACTCTGTGACTGTCAGCACCTGCGACAGTCCTGTCCTGGACATTATATACTAATTAATATGAGATTTAAACCCTTAGCTTGGTGTTTACTGGGGCAAGAATATCATCTGCACCCTATCTGTATCCATTCTTGTAATATATAGGGGTAAGAGTTTTAAATTTAGCTCCCATAACCCCTATGTAGAATGTAGAAAGCACCCTAAAGGGTCTTATTATCTCTGGTTATATTTTTGGAATGCTTATATCCTGTATTTTGTAAGTGATTTTGACATGTAAATGGATGCCCAATCACTTTAAGTTAGTAGGAGCAGAAAAAGATCCATAAATAAGTCTATAAAAAGACAGTTCTGTCCTGGACATTATATACTAACCAACTGGAGATTAAATCTTTAGCTTGGTGTTTACTGGGGCAAGAATATCATCTATACCCTACTTGTACCCACCTTTTGTAATATATAGGGGTAAGAGTTGTAAGAGTAGCTCCCATAACCCCTGTGTAGAAGTGGAATGTAGAAAGTATCTTATAAGGTCTTATTATTTCTGGTTATATTTTGGAATGCATATACCCTGTATTCTGTAAGTGATTTGACATGTAAATGGATGCCTAAATAAGTATAAGTTAGTAGGAGCAGAAAAAAGACCCATAAATGAGTCTGTAAAAAAACAGGCACAGCCTACTTTAATAATCTAGGATTATTAGCATTTTTGTCTTCTAATAGCCCCGTTAGGGACATTATACATTAATTGGAGAATAAAAGTTGGTATCCATTGTTTAGTCATGTAACAATACCACCTTTTATTAAAAATATAAGCAAAAGTAGGTGGGTCAGTACTTTACTTACCCCTATAATACATAAAAATAAGAATCTAAAGATTAGCTCTTATAACCTTCGGTTAGGAGCTAAAGATGGAAGGATTATTACAAGGGTATATTTCTAATATTATTCCTGGAATACATATAATCTGTATTTATTAATGGACTGTATATGATTTACCATGAAAATAGTTGCTTATTAATTGTGAGTTATGCAAGGTTTCTGGAGGTCAGAATTAAGTTAAACTAAGTAAAAATTGGGAACTTTGTATAAAGTTAAAAGTAATATGTGCTGAATTGCTACATAGATCCAGTATTTGGAGACAAGGCAACTCACGTTTTTTTGTTTTTTTTTCTCACTTAATTGGTTCTATACACTCATATGCACACCTATTATAATAGGTCTTAGGGAGATAGATCCCATATTTTCATGTATAGGTACTATTTTTTGTTTGCACATTTAGGTCTGTACTATATGATATACACAATAATAGAAGTATCTTACTTCCTTACACTTGTCCCCTCACTTGTTCCCTATTGATTTATTAATACTAATGGAAAGATACATGACCGCGACTAAAGGGAACTCTCCAGCCATGCCTCCAAGACATAAAGATAAAAAAATGCCACTAAAAATATGGAATCAAATTCAGACCATATACAGGAACATACTGATACACAGTCAACCTTAAGTGACACGTCTAGAATTGTTACACAAATATCTAA
Source organism: Bombina bombina (assembly GCF_027579735.1). Classification (NCBI taxonomy): domain Eukaryota; kingdom Metazoa; phylum Chordata; class Amphibia; order Anura; family Bombinatoridae; genus Bombina; species Bombina bombina. Next base: position 824,521,561 of record NC_069499.1, on the reverse strand, counting down.
GATGTTCTCCTTACAATTAGATTCTTTAAAGCTAGAAATTAAACAAGATCTTAATAGCCTATCAAACGAAGTTAGACAGTTTACAACTAGGCTAAATGAAATAGACGCAAGAACCTCAGACTTAGAAGACAGAATGATTTTATTAGAACAGAATAATCAAATCACACCAGGCCAGGATGATAAATATGCAGAGGAAATTAGAAGATTTAGAAGACCGGGCACGCTGAAAGATTATTAGAATTATAGGTTTACCCGAGACAACAGAATTTAAAGACTTAGTTTATTTCATTACTATGACTTTACCAAATGTATTGAATATGCAATTAAATACTCAGACTATCCAAATAGAGAGAATACACAGGACAGGGATGAGTCGCAGGAATGCGGACGGTACATTTCAGCCTAGACCGATTATAGCCAAATTTCTTACATTTACAGACAAAATTAATATGCTGAGATGCTATAGGAAGTCAAGTTTCTTGAGCAGAATAAGATAATGATGTTCCAAGACTTCTCAGCGGAAACTTCTGCTAAAAGACGATTAATGGCCCCTTTTTGTACAAAACTGATTAAAGCAAGCTATAATGTATGATTAGTACACCCAGCTAAACTAATTTTGTTAATAGATGGAGAGTCCAAGACACTTGACACTCCTCAAGAAGCTAAAACATTCTGTAAAGATAATGGAATTGAATAGGATAATGGATTTGAATAAAATATATGAATATTAGATTATTTTTAGGTTGGATATGTTGGTTTATGTTTTTAAAAATTTTAAGGTGGATGGTGTTAATTAATAATTTGATGATGTTATCGTTTATTTTCTTTGAAAGCAAGAATCTCTCCTATCAATCAGGCTAAAAGACTAATAAAATCATTAGAGAAATTATTAAGATAGAATTGTTTCCTAAAGTAGAATATATATTTGTGGGTTTAAAATATATGTTTGTTTGGTTTTTCTCCCCCTTCCCGTACCCTCTTTCCCCTATTCGCTGCACAAATATGTATGCACATATGCGTAATTATATATATAAGAATCACTAAAATATATATAAATGAGAAGTGACACATCTAACATATCATGGAACGTTGGGGGAATTACATCACCAATAAAACGGAAAACTATAATTAAGTTACTAGGTTCACATAAATCAGACATTGTGCTGCTACAGGAAACACATTAAACAGAAAAAGAAGCTGTTAAATTAAAAACTAAATGGGTAGGCGAGATAATCTCCTCAGATTTTGATAATAGGAAAAATGGAGTCGCAATACTAATTAATAAACAGCTGACCTATCGCATTATAAATAAAATAATAGATCCAGCAGGGAAATTCCTAATTGTCAGTATTGAAATAGATAAGATAAATTTTACATTATGTAATGTCTATGGACCAAATATGGTCGATACCCGGTTCTGGGACACATTAGCATCAAAGTTAATGGCTTATAGAGGTACAAATTTGATAGTCGGTGCTGACTTTAATCTTACTTTTGCGTTGAATTTAGATAGATTAAAGAGTAAGTTTGGGAATAAAAGGGATAGGAAAAGATTTTGCAACAAAACAGGGATAAGGGATATCTGGAGAATATGTTCTTAATAACAGACATTATGACTGGTAAGAAGGTAAAGGTGAATATATACAATGTAATTCTCTCTGATCATGCAATAATTTAATTAGAGATAGAATTAAAAACATATCAAAATCTTCCTACCAATGAGTTATTTTTTCCAAAATATTTAGCCCAAAATAGTTCATTTCAAAATTGGCTTAAAAGTAGATGGCAAGAATAGTCCAATTTTAATCTTTCATATAGAAATAAATACGAAGTGTTCTGGGAATGTGGCAAAGCGGTACTCCGAGGAGAAATGAAGGCATATCTTTGTAAGATTAAAAGGAAAAATAAACAGGAGAACGAGCAACTTTCCAATGCAGTTAAAAATAGCTTCAATGCATATCTGGCACAACCTAGTAAATATTACTGGGATAAATATGTAAACTTGAAATCTCAGAGAGATTTATTTTTAAAACAAAATATGATACAAGAAGAAGCTTGTCTTAAAGCATTATATGGGGGCTTTAAAGGTAGGTCTGCTAAGTTTCTGGCCCACATAACAAAAGTTAGAACTAACAATAACATTGCTGCAATCAAGCAAGGATCAGAAAGATACACCACTAACAGTGAGATTCAGAAGGTATTCTTAAAAATTTTCAAAAAACTATATGCAGCAGGTAAAATTGATCAGGGTATAAAAGATAAATTCTGGGATAAAATAATCGTACCCAGATTAACACAAGACGTAACTGAGAATATTAACAGGCCAATCACAGCAAAAGAAGTGGAGGACGGGATTCAAGCTCTTAAATCTAATAAAGCTCCCGGCCCTGATAGATTGCCCGTAGAATTCTTCAAAATTTTAATAGAACAAACAACTCCTATTCTCCAGGATCTATATAATAATTATTTTCAACAATCTAGTAAATGCTCAACTTGGTTTGCTGCATCCAACATTTCCCTTATTCTTAAAAAAGATAAAGATCCCGAGGATCCTACATCATATCACCCAATATCTTTACTTAATACTGATTATAAGATCTTAACTACTATAATAGCCAATCGACTGAAACCACATTTATCAGATATTATTCATGAAAATCAATCTGGATTTCTGCCTGGTAGGAATCCAGTTAGAAATATACGGAAAATGATGCTGATAATAGAACATTTTCAGGTTAAATTAAAAAATAGAAAACAGGCTAGGATGATGGATGCAGCAAACCTATCAGTCGATGCCGAAAAAACCTTTGATTTTATTAGCTGGGATCACCTATTCACTACATTGGACAAATTTGGATTAAAGGATAATATTGTAAATGTAATCAAAATATTATACAACAGTCCAATATCTACAGTTAGTGTAAATGGGTCTAGGTCCAAAAAATTTAACCTACAAAGAAGTAACCGTCAAGGATGCCCTTTATCCCTGATACTCTTTAATCTATCAATAGAGCCCTTTGCAATTCTCTTAAGGAGTTGTCTACCAGGCATTTACATAGGTGGTCAAAAAATGATACTTTATATGATGATGACTTACTGATCTACTTAAGTGATATAGAAAGGACTCTACCCTTATTATTAAAAGAAATACGACAATTTGGCGATATTTCAAGCTACACTATTAACTTTGGAAAATCTGAATTGCTTTGGCTAAACAAACCTCCGGATTTTAAACTTCAACTTCCCTTTAAAGAAACAAACCAGATTAAATACCTGGGAATTATAATGTCCAAAAACTTACATGAATGCTATCAATTAAATTATCCCAAAATATTTGCAGAATGTGAAAAGAAATTGTCACTCTGGGCTAATCTACCAATTTCTCTGACATCTAGAATAATGTTGCTCAAAACTATTCTCTTTCCTAAAATATTATATCTACTCCAAAATATTCTGCTTTTACTTTCTAAAAATGATATAACGTTTTTTAGGAAAATTAGTTCCAGATTTATCTGTAATAGGAGCAGACCTAGAATTGCGTTGGACAAATTACAACGTGATAAATTAACTGCAGGTCAAGCCTTTCCAGATATTGAAACCTATAACTTTGCGACGTTAGCAAAATATGCGTTAGACTGGCTAACAACTCAAGATTATGTAACATTTTATCGAATCGAAACCAACCTAATTGCTCTATTCAATCTGGTAACTCTATTACATACTCCTATAAATAAAATCCCAAAGAGAATCTTTAATATGACAATATTCAAAAATATAATTAAGGCCTGGCAGCTGATGTGCCCCAGAATTAATGTCAACCCGTATTGCACGGAACTACTAACTATTACTGGTAATCCGGAGTTTAAACCAGGATATACACAATTAGTATTCCACTGCTGGAAAAATAAAAGTTTAAATTATATTATACAGTTATTGTCAACAGATCTTACAGATTCATTTATAAACATCGCCAAGAAATACGATTTGCCCAAAAACTACTTTTATGCCTTCCTTCAAGTTAGGCATTATACTAATAATCTACAAATAAAATATAAACCTAATTGGTCTCTAGGAGTTTTAACCAGCATAATTAAACTGTACAAAGCGGGCAAGAGATCTATTTCAATAATCTACGATTTTATTAACTCTTTTCAAGATGAAGAATATCTGATTGATATAAGAGACAGATGGCACAATGAGCTCCCTAGATTAGATATAGAGGAAATACAGCAATCTTTTAAATGAAGTAATAAATCTTGGGTCCCCACGAATTGGAGAGAATCACATTTAAAATTGATTAGGAAAACTTATATAACTAATGCTAAGTTAAACAAGTGGTTTGGAACTAAACAAGGATGTCCTAAATGTGGTTCAGATCAGGCAAATATTATACACTATTTCTGGTTTTGTCTGAAAATATTACAGTTATGGAACCAAATTAATTTCTGGTTGAAAAGGGAGCTCACAGTAGAATTAAATATACAAATGTTTTATGTTTTTTTTCTAGTTGAATATACAGAAAAAAAACAAAGAAAATAAACTAATTAACACAATCATATTTATTACTAGAAATTTAATTCTTAAAGACAAGGAAATCTTGCAAAGCCCCCAAATTTGTGGCATGTAAAAATTATTTAATTAAACAATTTATGTCTGAACAGTACTGTTTATCGGACCTCTCTATCGTTCAACTAGGGAGATTCTTCAATAAATGGAAAATTTTAATTCTTTCATTGTCTGAGAATCTTCAGACTCAAACAGTTTTCCCACTTAGGATACGTGTTAATTAATGTAATATCCGGTCAATTCCCTCAAAGTTGGGCCGGAATCTGATTTAAGATGGGGTAGATTATAAATTTGGACTATAAGAAACGAATACGGGAATTTCAGTCTCTCCCCTCCCCCCCCCCTTTTTTTTTTTCTTTCCCACAATATATTTCATATAAAAGGTACTCGGGAAGTTTAAATTGAGATAATATAATTTAATACTTGAGTAATTAATCTAATTTATTAACCTGTGAATAGAAGGTACTCTTATAGGACTTTTCTTTTTCTTATTGTTAAGCACAGATTAATAGGTGGTAGGAATCTTTAGGTATAGATGACTTATATTTGCGAACAGATTATAATATTTATGTGACATTACTATGATATGTTATTCAATTATCTATGTCTGTACTAAAAAGCCTGACTTCCTATTGATCTGATTATATTTTTGTGTTTTGTTATAATTTGGTTCGCCTTTTTTTTTTTCTGTTTGTCTGTTTTGATGTATTTTGTTAAAAAAACTAATAAAAAGAAAAGATAAAAAAAAAATCAGCATGTTTATATTCAGTTCTTCTTTATTAAAGACAGAAAATTTTGCAGAAGAATATTTATAAAAAAAAATCAGCAAGTTTATATACAGTTCTTCTTTATTAAAGACAAAAAATATTGCAGAAGAATATTTGAAATAAACTTGTGCGCAGCGGAAAAAAAACTTTCGGTTCATTTTGGACCGATTCGGATTTTGTCGAATTTCGGATTCGGATCGATTCAAATTCGGATACATTTGAATGCATTTGTTTCGGATTCAAATCAATTCGGATATAGATTTTTCAAGAAGAACTGTATCCTGTGTTTATGTTTGTGTTTCATTTGAAGGGCCAGGACCCTCATAAATACTTTGTAGCATACACAGAAGAGACCTTTATGGCTCAAAGTGTAAGCAGAGGGCATGATACAAAACAGTGCCTCTTCACAGAAACTGATAAGGTCAATAAAGGGACATGGGTACAATGTAGATATGTGTTTAAAACATGTTATGACATAAGATGCAGGGAAATATGGCAACCATGTCATATTTGATATCAAACCGATTCTCACAATGTAAATAAGAGATTGCCTTTCTGTCTATATGAAAATGGATGTATCTAGCAGAAATTATAATGTGTTCTATAATTTCAGGCAAAGACTTAGAGTTTATTGACTGTCATAAAAGATAGGGGGCTTCCTAGCCCCTGCAAAGAGGGTTGGGCAAGCAACCTGATGATCTGAAAATTGTATAAAGTTTTGTGTTTTAACATGTAAAGTTGTCATTCTTACAAGGGGAGCTGTTCTACAGAGTAAGGACCCATTGCTTTATGCCATCACCCTGGCCCAGATACCGAGACTAGCACAGTATAAGGTTCTGTTATTTTCTTCTTTTTATTTTAACCTGTTTGCTTGTGTGTAATTTTACTTGTAATAACTTTTTATTAATGATGCATAATATTTTTTGGCATAATAAATAATGAATTTAGATTGTGATATATTGGTGACAGTAGAAGGGGTCTGATAATGCTTTCTGTGCCACACAAGTGACTGGCGCAGTGTTGGTAATTTCCAAAGGCTAAAACTCATTGCATTATATAGTCACACATTGCAAACAGTCCCCTTGCCTATTCTGTTTTTCTATTTTATTTTTACTTTGGAGACATATCAGCAGCAGACCAAGGAAATTATCGCACTGTTATGCCAGGAGCGAGATATCCCATCTCGTGGAAAGAACAAAGAGGCACTAATACAACTTCTTCCCGAATAGGATAAAAGCCAGGCCACACCAGCTGAAGCCTCAGGAGAGGTGTCTGCAGCTGTGGGCAGTTATTTGCAAACTGTTCTGAAACATATGAGCTCAGGGGATGCAAGTGTGTGCATGGAGCTGATTGCAAAATTTTATGAAAGACAGGCTGCTGAACGACAGGCTGAGAGAGAGTATCAGCTAAAGCTTACAAGGTTGGAGAAAGGGATGGTCTCACCTCTTGTTAGTGAACCTATAGACCCACCTGTTCCCAGAGTGCGTGCAGATAATTTTCCCACTCTGGGGGAAGATGGCGATGTGGATGTATTCCTGCGTAGCTTTGAGAAAGTTTGCAGACAGTTCCAGCTGCCAAGGGAGCAGTGGGCCAAGTACCTTACCCCTGGCCTGAAAGGTGCTGCCCTGGAGGCTTTTGCTGAACTACCCCCAGAGTTTGATCAGGAATATGATGCCATTAAAGCTACACTGCAGAGAAGGTATAATCTTACTCCTGAGGTGTACAGGAAGAAATTCCATTCTCTGCAGAAAGGTACGTCAGAGAGCTATACTGCAGTTGTTGGAAACCTGATGACAGCCTTTAAACAGTGGATCAGAGGGCTAAAGATTGCCAATATAGAAGAGCTGGAAGATCTGATAATGAAGGAGCAATTTATGCAGCTATGCCCAGCAGAAGTCCAAGAATGAGTTTTGGATCGTAAACCCCAAACAGCATTGGAAGCGGGTGAGCTTGCCGATTTTTACACAGCCAACATGTTACCAGGGAATGGGAGAAAATCCTTTGTTAAGGGGGGGATCCACCTGGAAAGCAGCTGCTGGACGAACCCCCTCACAAAACCTGCTGTTCCTTGGTCTAGTGTGTCTGCTCTCTCTGGGAAAGGAAGGGCAGGTGCTGCACCTGGGCAAGGAGATACCCACATGTGTTTTGCTTGCAACAAAGTGGGCCACATCAGTTCCACTTGCCCAGAGTAGATTAACTTGGTGCAATTAGCTGGAGTGTGCAATCTCTCAGAAGTACCAGCATCTGTTCTGTTCGTTACACATCCAGAGGAAAGCAACCAGGAGAACTTGCAACCTGTGCTTGTCAGAACTAAGTTAACACTTGGGCTTCAGGACACAGGTGCCACAGTGACTCTTGTACGTCCAGGGCTGGTGATCTCTAAGGACATTATTCCCGGCAGGACTGTAGCAGTTAAAGGGATTCGGGGAATGCAACTTGCAGTGCCTATGGCACGTGTATATCTTGATTGGGGAGTGGGGAGAGGTTTAAGAAATGTGGGGGTATTTGAATATATTCCTAATGATGTTTTACTGGGTACTGATCTGGGTAGATTGTTTTTTCATTATGTGCCTGACAATGCTACATGTGACCTAGTGACATTAGCTGTAGACCCTTATGTGAAAAGGGCTGTGTGTAAAAATGCTCAGAGACATTCTGGCCAAAAGGGAGGACAGAGTGCATGTGTGCAAAGTGCTGTGCCTGAACTGGGGGTGTCTGTGCTGAGATGTGAAACTGTAGGAGGAGAGACTGACTGGGGAAAAAGACGGATAGATGGTGTGGGCCTGTCTGTGCTTGAATCAGCAGTATCTGCAGAATTAAAGTTAACTGTACAGTGTGAGACTGACTGGGGAGAAAGGCAGATAGACTGTGTGGGTCTGTCTGTGCCTGAACCAAGTTTAACTGTACAGGGAGAAACTGTCTGTGAGAGGAGGCAGATGAGTAGTGAGTGTCTGTCTGTGATTGAATCAGTGGAATCTATAGAAGGGAATGAGGATATGGGGGGAGAGAATGACTGGGCCGATGGATGATGTGTGCCAGTCTGTGCCAGACCCAATTCCCCTGTGGAAAGGTAGGATATATGGGATAAATGGCAGAAGGATGATATGTGCTTGTCTGCACCAGTGTCAGAAGGATCCCAAATTCTGTGTGAGGATGTGAAGTGGCAGACTGACTGTGAGAGAGAGCATGGGGAGAATGTAGCCCACTCTATGACAGAAGCAGCAGCGCCCCAGAATCCAGAGTGTGTGGGGGAGGAGGGTACAGGATACTCTTTGAGGGACCCCCAGAGTGAGTGTGAAAGATTGTGGGTGACAGAGACCCCATTAACCTCAGCTGTGACCTATAAACAGACTGAAGATGCAGGGGGGAGGAGTACAGAGAAGTGTATTTACACAGCCCCACAGTGTCATTCAGCAGATACACTGATATGTTTGCAGAATCAGAGTCCCTAGCAGGCTCGGCAGATAGGACCCACAGTGGAGAAGAGGGGGGCAGTTAGGCAACCCCCCACCAACCATAACAAAGTGCAGGAGTACAGGCATTCTACTCAGGTGGAGGGGCAAGATCCCTGGGTAGCTAATCAAAAGCTGACAAAACACAATACAGTCAGAGGGTGTGAAAAGAAACTAGGCTTCACAGACACTTCTGTGTATGATGTACCCTTCAGGGACAAAATGCAAGCCTTATTGGGGGAGCCACCTGCAAAACCCAGAGATGCCAATGCCCTATTCCTACAAAAACAGTTGCAGGATTTTACTGCCAGAGAAGGAGTGTATGAGATTGGGCAAAATGTTCTTGTACTAACACCCATGAGGCAGAAGAAGCTACAGGCTGCATGGGAGGGAAGGTCCCTGCAACATATTAAATCAGCTAGGTAGAGCAAATAGTGTTTCATTTTTAAATAGAGGGCATCATGATGGCAAAACTGCTATGTGCAACTTGTCTGGCAATGGCGTTATCACCGCAAGGGGAGGCTCCCTTTGATGCACAGCTGGAGTGGCTTGTGGCCACCTCCTTTTGCGTCTCTTATTGGGGGAGGTTTCACGAATACCTCATGATTTAGCTGCCATGGGGTTAATTCTCTTTAGCCTGTGAGCTAAAAAACATTTTTTTTTTCAAGAAGAAATTTGTCCTGTGTTTATGTTTGTATTTCCTTTGAAGGGCCAGGACCCTCATAAATACTTGCAGTATACACAGAAGAGACCTTAATGGCTCAAACTGTCAGCAGAGGGCATGATACAAAACAGTGCCTCTTCACAGAAACTGATAAGGTCAATAAAGGGACATGGGTACAATGTAGATATGTGTTTAAAATATGTTATGACATTAGATGAAGGGAAATATGGCAACCATGTCATATTTGGTATCAAACTGATTCTCACAATGTAAATAAGAGATTGCCTTTCTGTCTATATGAAAATGGATGTATCTAGCAGAAATTATAATGTGTTCTATAATATCAGGCAAAGACTTAGAGTTTATTGACTGTCATAAAAGATAGGGGGCTTCCTATCCCCTGCAAAGAGGGTTGGGCAAGCAACCTGATCTCCTGAAAATTGTATAAAGTTTTGTGTTTTAACATGTAAAGTTGTCATTCTTACAATGGGAGCTGTTCTACAGAGTAAGGACCCATTGCTTTATGCCATCACCCTGGCCCAGATACCGAGACTAGTACAGTATAAGGTTCTGTTATTTTCTTCTTTTTATTTTAACCTGTTTGCTTGTGTGTAATTTTACTTGTAATAACTTTTTATTAATAATGCATTGTGCATAATAATTTTTGGCATAATAAATAATGAATTTATTAAACTTTGGCCTTTGTCTAATATTTGAACCACGTTACTGAAAGAGACTCGAGTATTAGAACTGTATATTTCAGGTTATTTTCTGCTAAATTGTATTCTGAGAGTTAATGTGTAAGTCTGTTTTTTTCCTTAGGATTTTCCCTTTAATAAATCATAAGTGGTGGCAGCTTGGAGCTATATGGTTTTTAGTTTAGTGTCTTTTGGGCATTTTTTTATGTCTAGTACAGACTAGAGAGTGTTGTTAACCCTTGCACCCACTGAACTAAGTCATAAGCTTGCCTGACGTGGCTAGATTGTGACATATTAGTGATAGTAGAAGGGGTCTGATAACCCTTTTTGTGCCAAACAAATGACTGGCGCAGGGTTGGTTAACCTTGGTTATCACAGTGACATTTGAATTCGAATGTGATATTCAAATTCGAATATTACATTTCAAATGTAACAAATCTATACAAACTAATTTGGATTTATTCGGTAGTTTTGTTGCTAGGGTAATTCGAAAATTCGAATCGATCCGAATCTCTGAATTCGTCTGAATTGCGATTCGGAACAAAACAAAACGCACATGTCTAATTTGAAATCCCTTTGGTAAGAACTGACAACAATACTGAAACAACTAGTAACTACAAAATTCACCTGGTCGAGATCCCTCAAACACAGAACCTTCAAATACCACCTCTGTAAACACTGGGGTGTTATCATTCTGATCAATCACTTCAATGATAATCTCCAAAGGACCTTCCACTTTTTCTCCATTTATTGACACCGCATAGGATAACAGCTTAAAGGGGAAAAAATATATATATTTTCATGTAAGATCTGCACCACACAGACTCTCTTCTAGCTTTTGTCAATAATGTAGTTTGCAAGGCAAGCATAAGCTATACTCACAGTGTACTTATCAATGTCTTCTCTGTCCAGTGGTTTGTTCACCTTAAGCCAACCAGTTTCCCTATCCATTGTGAAAACTCCAACAGGTGGGGTATCAGCTCCCTGTCCAGTGATGCTATAGAACACCTTATCTCTAATGGACCTAATCTGTTAAACAAAGATTAAGCTTTTTCATTTAATGGCATTGTTTAAAATGATTACTACTTTATTAAAGGGTGAAACTTTAATGAATTGCTAATAAGTACATAACACACACACCTCTTGTTTCCACATTATCAGACTGATTTCAGATGTTACTATTTTTTTCTTGCACAATATACACAAATTACTGAAAAAGATTCTTAACAAACACTGCATTCCAGAAGTGAAAATGTACATACATTTACTATATTTTGGGGAAATGAACCTCTTTGATTCTCAGAAACTTTGATAGGAGGAATGACCCAGTCTCTCTTCTGTCTTTTTAACCCATGTTTAGGTTTATGGAGATGCTCAGCATGATTGTCAGACCCTGAATGATCCTGCTGATAGAAAGAATTAAAACATCATGATTCACAACAGCACATTTTATTGGTTGTATACGACAAGGTTATGTTTGAAAATTTCACCACAAATACTTTTAAAGTGATTGCAATGTTTAAGGAATTAAAACCCAGTATCTAAAAATGCTCTTAAAACAGGAGCACTTTAATTCATTAAACGTTACAAAGACGCTTCTTTTTTTTTTAAATACTTACAATTTCGTTAACATACAGACGATCCTTAGCTCTCATCTCCTTCTGTATTTTGCATATCCATGACAAATCTGGCTTCCTCCAATCGTTGCATACCCCACGAGCTGGACGCCAATAGGGGCACGCAACGATTGGAGGAAGCCGGATTTGTCATCAATATGCTAAATACAGAAGGAGATACGGGCGGAGGATCGGCAGTCTGTTTACTGTAACGAAAAGGTAAGAATTTTAAAAAACATAATTTATGTAAGAACTTACCTGATAAATTCATTTCTTTCATATTAGCAAGAGTCCATGAGCTAGTGACGTATGGGATATACATTCCTACCAGGAGGGGCAAAGTTTCCCAAACCTCAAAATGCCTATAAATACACCCCTCACCACACCCACAATTCAGTTTAACGAATAGCCAAGAAGTGGGGTGATAAAAAAGTGCGAAAGCATATAAAATAAGGAATTGGAATAATTGTGCTTTATACAAAAATCATAACCACCCCAAAAAAGGGCAGGCCTCATGGACTCTTGCTAATATGAAAGAAATGAATTTATCAGGTAAGTTCTTACATAAATTATGTTTTCTTTCATGTAATTAGCAAGAGTCCATGAGCTAGTGACGTATGGGATAATGATTACCCAAGATGTGGATCTTTCCACGCAAGAGTCACTAGAGAGGGAGGGATAAAATAAAGACAGCCAATTCCTGCTGAAAATAATCCACACCCAAAATAAAGTTTAATGAAAAACATAAGCAGAAGATTGAAACTGAAACCGCTGCCTGAAGTACTTTTCGACCAAAAACTGCTTCAGAAGAAGAAAATACATCAAAATGGTAGAATTTAGTAAAAGTATGCAAAGAGGACCAAGTTGCTGCTTTGCAAATCTGATCAATCGAAGCTTCATTCCTAAACGCCCAGGAAGTAGAAACTGACCTAGTAGAATGAGCTGTATTCCTTTGAGGCGGAGATTTACCCGACTCAACATAGGCAAGATGAATTAAAGATTTCAACCAAGATGCCAAAGAAATGGCAGAAGCTTTCTGGCCTTTTCTAGAACCAGAAAAGATAACAAATAAACTAGAAGTCTTTCGGAAAGACTTAGTAGCTTCAACATAATATTTCAAAGCTCTAACAACATCCAAAGAATGCAATGATTTCTCCTTAGAATTCTTAGGATTAGGACATAATGAAGGAACCACAATTTCCCTACTAATGTTGTTAGAATTCACAACTTTAGGTAAAAATTCAAAAGAAGTTCGCAACACTGCCTTATCCTGATGAAAAATCAGAAAAGGAGACTCACAAGAAAGAGCAGATAATTCAGAAACTCTTCTGGCAGAAGAGATTGCCAAAAGGAACAAAACTTTCCAAGAAAGTAATTTAATGTCCAATGAATGCATAGGTTCAAACGGAGGAGCTTGAAGAGCCCCCAGAACCAAATTCAAACTCCAAGGAGGAGAAATTGACTTAATGACAGGTTTTATACGAACCAAAGCTTGTACGAAACAAAGAATATCAGGAAGATTAGCAATCTTTCTGTGAAAAAGAACAGAAAGAGCAGAGATTTGTCCTTTCAAAGAACTTGCGGATAAACCTTTATCTAAACCATATCCTGAAGAAACTGTAAAATTCTCGGAATTCTAAAAGAATGCCAAGAAAAATGATGAGAAAGGCACCAAGAAATATAAGTCTTCCAGACTCTATAATATATCTCTCTGGATACAGATTTACGAGCCTGTAACATAGTATTAATCACAGAGTCAGAGAAACCTCTTTGACCAAGAATCAAGCGTTCAATCTCCATACCTTTAAATTTAAGGATTTGAGATCCTGATGGAAAAAAGGACCTTGCGACAGAAGGTCTGGTCGTAGCGGAAGAGTCCACGGATGGCAAGAGGCCATCCGGACAAGATCTGCATACCAAAACCTGTGAGGCCATGCCGGAGCTACCAGCAGAACAAACGAGCATTCCTTCAGAATCTTGGAGATTACTCTTGGAAGAAGAACTAGAGGCGGAAAGATATAAGCAGGATGATACTTCCAAGGAAGTGATAATGCATCCACTGCTTCCGCCTGAGGATCCCGGGATCTGGACAGATACCTGGGAAGTTTCTTGTTTAGATGAGACGCCATCAGATCTATTTCTGGAAGCTCCCACATTTGAACAATCTGAAGAAATACCTCTGGGTGAAGAGACCCGGATGCAACGTTTGGCGACTGAGATAATCCGCTTCCCAATTGTCTATACCTGGGATATGAACCGCAGAGATTAGACAGGAGCTGGATTCCGCCCAAACCAGAATTCGAGATACTTCTTTCATAGCCAGAGGACTGTGAGTCCCTCCTTGATGATTGATGTATGCCACAGTAGTGACATTGTCTGTCTGAAAACAAATGAACGATTCTCTCTTCAGAAGAGGCCAAGACTGAAGAGCTCTGAAAATTGCACGGAGTTCCAAAATATTGATCGGTAATCTCACCTCCTGAGATTCCCAAACTCCTTGTGCCGTCAGAGATCCCCACACAGCTCCCCAACCTGTGAGACTTGCATCTGTTGAAATTACAGTCCAGGTCGGAAGCACAAAAGAAGCCCCCTGAATTAAACGATGGTGATCTGTTCACCACGTTAGAGAGTGTCGTACAATCGGTTTTAAAGATATTAATTAAGATATCTTTGTGTAATCCTTGCACCATTGATTCAGCATACAGAGCTGAAGAGGTCGCATGTGAAAACGAGCAAAGGGGATCGCGTCCGATGCAGCAGTCATAAGACCTAGAATTTCCATGCATAAGGCTACCGAAGGGAATGATTGTGACTGAAGGTTTCGACAAGCTGAAATCAATTTTAGACGTCTCTTGTCTGTTAAAGACAGAGTCATGGACACTGAATCTATCTGGAAACCCAGAAAGGTTACCCTTGTCTGAGGAATCAATGAACTTTTTGGTGAATTGATCCTCCAACCATGATCTTGAAGAAACAACACAAGTCGATTCGTATGAGATTCTGCTAAATGTAAAGACTGAGCAAGTACCAAGATATCGTCCAAATAAGGAAATACCACAATACCCTGTTCTCTGATTACAGACAGAAGGGCACCGAGAACCTTTGTAAAAATTCTTGGAGCTGTAGCTAGGCCAAACGGCAGAGCCACAAACTGGTAATGCTTGTCCAGAAAAGAGAATCTCAGGAACTGATAATGATCTGGATGAATCGGAATATGCAGATATGCATCCTGTAAATCTATTGTGGACATAAAATGCCCTTGCTGAACAAAAGGCAAGATAGTCCTTACAGTTACCATTTTGAACGTTGGTATCCTTACATAACGATTCAATACTTTTAGATCCAGAACTGGTCTGAAGGAATTCTCCTTCTTTGGTACAATGAAGAGATTTGAATAAAACCCCATCCCCTGTTCCAGAACTGGAACTGGCATAATTACTCCAGCCAACTCTAGATCTGAAACACAATTCAGAAATGCTTGAACTTTCACTGGATTTACTGGGACACGGGAAAGAAAAAATCTCTTTGCAGGAGGTCTCATCTTGAAACCAATTCTGTACCCTTCGGAAACAATGTTCTGAATCCAAAGATTGTGAACAGAATTGATCCAAATTTCTTTGAAAAAACGTAACCTGCCCCCTACCAGCTGAGCTGGAATGAGGGCCGCACCTTCATGTGGACTTAGAAGCAGGCTTTGCCTTTCTAGAAGGCTTGGATTTATTCCAGACTGGAGATGGTTTCCAAACTGAAACTGCTCCTGAGGATGAAGGATCAGGCTTTTGTTCTTTGTTGAAACGAAAGGAACGAAAACAATTATTAGCCCTGTTTTTACCCTTAGATTTTTTATCCTGTGGTAAAAAAGTTCCTTTCCCACCAGTAACAGTTGAGATAATGGAATCCAACTGAGAACCAAATAATTTGTTACCCTGGAAAGAAATGGAAAGTAGAGTTGATTTAGAAGCCATATCAGCATTCCAAGTTTTAAGCCATAAAGCTCTTCTAGCTAAAATAGCTAGAGACATAAACCTGACATCAACTCTGATAATATCAAAAATGGCATCACAGATAAAATTATTAGCATGCTGAAGAAGAATAATAATATTATGAGAATCATGATCTGTTACTTGTTGTGCTAAAGTCTCCAACCAAAAAGTTGAAGCTGCAGAAACATCAGCCAAAGATATAGCAGGTCTAAGAAGATTACCTGAACACAGATAAGCTTTTCTTAGAAAGGATTCAATTTTCCTATCTAAAGGATCTTTAAACGAAGTACCATCTGACGTAGGAATAGTAGTACGTTTAGCAAGGGTAGAAATAGCCCCATCGACTTTAGGGATTTTGTCCCAAAATTCTAATCTGTCAGACGGCACAGGATATAATTGCTTAAAACATTTAGAAGGAGTACATGAATTACCCAATTTATCCCATTCTCTGGAAATTACTTCAGAAATAGCATTAGGAACAGGAAAAACTTCTGGAATAACCACAGGAGATTTAAATACCTTATCTAAACGTTTAGAATTAGTATCAAGAGGACCAGAATCCTCTATTTCTAAAGCAATTAGTACTTCTTTAAGTAAAGAACGAATAAATTCCATTTTAAATAAATATGAAGATTTATCAGCATCAATCTCTGAGACAGAATCCTCTGAACCAGAAGAGTCATCAGAATCAGAATGATGATGTTCATTTAAAAATTCATCTGTAGAGAGAGAAGTTTTAAAAGATTTTTTATGTTTACTAGAAGGAGAAATAACAGACATAGCCTTCTTGATGGATTCAGAAACAAAATCTCTTATGTTATCAGGAACATTCTGCACCTTAGATGTTGAGGGAACTGCAACAGGCAATGGTACATTACTAAAGGAAATATTATCTGCTTTAACAAGTTTGTCATGACAATTAATACAAACAACAGCCGGAGGAATAGCTACCAAAAGTTTACAGCAGATACACTTAGCTTTGGTAGTTCCAGCACTAGACAGCGATTTTCCTGAAGTATCTTCTGACTCAGATGCAACGTGAGACATCTTGCAATATGTAAGAGAAAAAACAACATATAAAGCAAAATTGATCAAATTCAGGAATGGGAAAAAATGCCAATAAACAAGCTTCTAGTAACCAGAAGCAAAGAAAAAATGAGACTGAAATAATGTGGAGACAAAAGCGACGCCCATATTTTTTGGCGCCAAATAATACGCCCACATTGTTTGGCGCCTAAATGCTTTTTGGCGCCAAAAATGACGCCACATCCGGAACGCCGACATTTTTGGCGCAAAAGGACGTCAAAAAATGACGCAACTTCCTGCGACACGTATGACGCCGGAAACAGAAAAGATTTTTTGCGCCAAAAAAGTCCGCGCCAAGAATGACGCAATAAAATTAAGCATTTTCAGCCCCCGCGAGCCTAACAGCCCACAGGGAAAAAAAGTCAAATTTTTAAGGTAAGAAAAAATGATTGATTCAAATGCATTATCCCAAATATGAAACTGACTGTCTGAAAATAAGGAATGTTGAACATTCTGAGTCAAGGCAAATAAATGTTTGAATACATATATTTAGAACTTTATAAATAAAGTGCCCAACCATAGCTTAGAGTGTCACAGAAAATAAGATTTACTTACCCCAGGACACTCATCTACATGTTTGTAGAAAGCCAAACCAGTACTGAAACGAAAATCAGCAGAGGTAATGGTATATAAATAAGAGTATATCGTCGATCTGAAAAGGGAGGTAAGAGATGAATCTCTACGACCGATAACAGAGAACCTATGAAATAGACCCCGTAGAAGGAGATCACTGCATTCAAATAGGCAATACTCTCCTCACATCCCTCTGACATTCACTGCACGCTGAGAGGAAAACCGGGCTCCAACTTGCTGCGGAGCGCATATCAACGTAGAATCTAGCACAAACTTACTTCACCACCTCCATAGGAGGCAAAGTTTGTAAAACTGAATTGTGGGTGTGGTGAGGGGTGTATTTATAGGCATTTTGAGGTTTGGGAAACTTTGCCCCTCCTGGTAGGAATGTATATCCCATACGTCACTAGCTCATGGACTCTTGCTAATTACATGAAAGAAAAAATAATTTAGTTTAATGAATTAAAGTGCCCCTGTTTTTAAGAGTATTTTTAGATACTGGGCTTTAATTCCTTAAAGTTTACAATCACTTTAAATGGACAGTCTACAATAGAATTGTTATTGTTTTAAAAGATAGATAATCCCTTTATTACCCATTCCCCAGTTTTGCATAACCAACACAGTTATATTTATATACTTTTTACCTATGTGATTACCTTGTATCTAAGAACCTTCTTCCAGCCCCCTGATCACATGACTGACTGTTTATTATCAATTGTCTTAAATTTAGCATTGTATTGTGCTAAATCTTAAATAACTCCCTGTGTCTGTACACAGTGTTATCTATATGGCCCACGTGTACTTTCTGTCTCTTTGTGTTGAAAAGGAATTTAAAAAGCATGTGATTAGAGGCAGTCCTCAAAGACTTAGAAATTAGCTTATGAGTCTGCCTAGGTTTAGTTTCAACTAAGAATACCAAGAGAAAAAAATAAATTTGATGATAAAAGTAAATTGGAAAGTTGATTAACCCCCTTACGACCGACGCCGTACGGTGTACGTCCTCAAAAAATACAGTTAACAACCAAGGACGTACGGCGTACGTCCTCGGCTAAACTGAGCACTGGAAGTGATCAAGATCACTTCCAGCCGCTCTAACAGTATTGCAGCGATGCCTCGATGTCAAGGCATCCTGCAATACTGTTCCCGAGTGCCGGGACCGGATTGATTACTCCCCCACGAGTGATCACTTCCGATTTTGTTCCACGTGGAGCCTGGCAGTGTAGCAGAGCATCGGAAGCGATCGGCAGGCTTCTGATGCTCTGCTTGTGTGCTAAGTGCCTCAGTGGGTCGAGGCACTTAGTAATAAAATAAAAAAAATAAAAAATGTGTTTTATATAAAATAAAAAGCCCCATATAGCCCCCCTCAACCCCATGAGGCTTCCAAGCAGTGACGTGCAGTAATAGGAGGCAGGGGAGGCAGTGCTTCCCCTGTCCAATCAGAGAAAAAAAGATTTTAAATAAGTTTATTCAAAAATAAAAAATAAAATATTTTGTCCTGTTTTTATTTTTTGGCCATGCCCCTGGGTACCAGACCCCCCTCTCCCCCGCAAGTGATTACCATCATTTTAATATATGCCAATGAAATTCAGCATCCATGTTGCGCAATAAGGAGGCAGTGAGCCGTTCCGCTGCCCTCCATTGTTTGCGCAACATGGATGCTGAATATTGTTCTTAGCTTACTATGAGCTAGCACCACCTAGTGGTGTCTCACCGGGCCCCATACACGCTCCAATAGAGGCGGTTCTCTAAACCGCCTCTATGATGGAGCTAGATACACAGCCAATTAGCATCAGCGCTGAAGGGGAGGCGTGTCTGCTGGGCTTGGCTGAGTCAGTGACGTCAGATTTAATCATCGCGCGGCATCAGGCGAGAAGAGGAAGACATAGTACAAGCAGGAGGGAGCTGCTGCCAGTGCCACTAGTGCGTGCCTTGTAGTCTACTGTCTGTGAGATGAGTTAGGAGCCAGGAGCAGCGGAGCCACATGTGTCACTGTCAGGACACTCAGTGAGTTTGGAGGAGTGTCCTCCAGTAAGTCTGTATGTACAACTGTCCGTGACAGTCTGACTCCGGACTGGAGTCCGTGGTGAGGAGGTGTAGTAGAGGGTCAGGAAGATACACGTAGACGTAGTGACTGTGACAGCCACTAAGCCAGTGATGACTGACTCAAACAAATCAGTTTGTTTGTGTTATGTACTTTGTTTGAAATAATGCCATAATGTGGAACAGGTTACCGTTACTTAGGTACTGCTGGACTGCCGGTGGAAAGTGCAGGGCACTGGCCAGGGGGGCTTCCAGATTAGCGTTTCATGGTGGCAGTAATTTTTTATGCAAACTAAACCTATTAATCCACTCATAAGTTAACCAACAACATTAATGTGCTTTATGATCTGCTAAGGTTTGTCAAAAACTATAGCAGATCATACCCATGACTGTTTTTGGTTAACTTATATGAGTGGATTAATATGTTCCTCAATTATTTTGCTTGTTATGCCAGATTTAATATATATGTTAACTTTTCAGGCAACTTACTGCTGGTAGTCGTAGGGTTAACCTGTTGGGGGGGGAGGGGAGGACTCAGCCATGCCTGATGTGTGCGTCTCAGTTTTAGCAGGTTAGCACTTAGCAGCAGCTTATACAGCAAGCAGTTTTGTATGTATCACAGACTGCAGTCTGTCTCGTATTACACTCTGGACTGGGAGTAGGGACATGTCATGTGACCCCCAAAGCCTCCGGACAGCAGGAGATGAGGAGACAGATTTATAACATGAACAACCAAGTGAGAAAGAAGTTATTGTGGTTGGCTGCAGTGTAAATCAGATTCCCTACCAGCATTGATATAGGTGAAGTCTGCGTGAGGGAGGGGTCACAGAGACACAGACTGAGCTGACAGAATATTTTATATGTTTTAGTAATATATTCACAGATAGTGCCTATGTGTGTGATCATATCTGTTTTTGTGAAGAAGTTCTTATATGCATTTATTATTATGTTTTTCTGTGCTCTTTTTCCCCTTAATGACCACAATGTACCCTGTATGTCACTGGTCGTTAAGGGTTTTTTCAGGACATAATAGCACAAGTCTAGCAAGAACACGCTATTAATTCCCTCCCTCCAGCAGGCTTTGTGGAATAGAGCAGTCTCAACGCTGGTGGCAAGACCACGCTATAAAACAATCAAGTCCCAAAAAAAGGCCAGCGACATACAGGGTACGTCGCTGGTCCTTAAAGGGTTTTTTGTAATGCAAACTGTGAAATATATTTTTATTTTGCAAAGCAAGTATGTGTGTGGTGTCTGCCTAATGGAGCATTATACATATACTTCTATGAAGCTTTTCTTAATTTGATCCATGGATTTATGCACATATCATTATTTTTTTTTTATAAATGTGCCTTTTTTATTTGCAAAGCTCTACAATATGTTTTTAATTTGCACATAATGTCATTTAGACATTATTTATGTGATTGTGTCCACCATTAAAATATATTTAACATTTATAAATAACCATAAAAGTCTTAGCTTTCGAAATATGTTTATATTTTTAAAACTTGAGGACGGGTACTAAAAACATTCTAGTTTATTTTTCAATAAAAAAAAGGACGTCTATAAAAAAAACTTGTAGTAAAAACTTGATGTAATAATAATATGTGCTGCTTTTACTGATTGGATAAAGAAGGGATAAAGGGAACAGACCAGAGGGAAGCACACCAGTCATAGAAAAATAAAGTTGGGCATCAACTAAAACTATAACAGCACTTCCTGTTGGTGGCTAATCCCTGAAAATGAAAATACTCTGCAGTGTGATATGGAGATACTGACTGTCACTTTTTATATAGCAAGACTATAGCTGAAAAAACACTTTCTACAGTTTGACACCGGTATTGTTATTTTCAATGGTGTGAACGCCCAGCCCCTATTTGTAAAACATTAAAAAGGTGCCAGGAATATTTAGTCAATTCGTATCCAGCTTGAATTTCAATTTTGTTAGTATTTTTATACTCCTAGGCAAACATGCTAGTCTAATAATTTTCAGCTGGTCTGATAACATATTCTTGAGTATAGAGGAGAAATCATGACTGAGGTTCTATATAGTTATGCAGATTAGTGCTTTGGTTTTCACAACAAACGGGTTTATTGCAGGATCTAAGGTAAATAAATCAGTCTTGTATAAAGGAAGTGGTTATTTAAGGGACAACACCCCTCTTTTTAAAACTTGTGCTTTGTCCCACACCCCCATAGATGCCAAATAGCACAAACATGTAACCTTGATTTTCAAGATGCTAAGCCAGCTATTTATCACATTACACAATTAGTTTTTTGGCTTCTTTAGGGGTCATAGGACAAAGTATTTAAAGTCCCTTTTAGTTTTCTGACCATATGATGTATTCCACGGCTGCCAGATGTTGCTTGAAAGTTTGATGTGTAAAGTGCTCAGTATGTTCCATAAATAAACTCCTGTTAAAGGGACAGTATACACCATTTTTTATTTAACTGCATGTAATAGACACTACTATATAGAATAATATGCACAGATACTGATCTAAAAATCCAGAACAAAAATGTTTAAAAACCTAGGCCTAGTTTCCATTGAGATGGTGAAGTTTGGAAACTGGTGGTAACATAAAAATTACACCTAGACTTTATTGGAGATAAAAAATGTTATCACCAGTTTCCAAACATTACCACCTCAATGGAAACTAGGCCATACTTAGAAGCTCAAAGATTAGCACTGTAACACCCACTGCAAATTTGTTCTATAGCAAAAAAGCAGACACGTCCCCATCCCTCTTCCTCTGCATATGAAAAGACTCTTTACACAAACAGGAGCAAACTGGTGTAGGAATACATCCATATTCTCCTAAAACTTTGGGGCTTGGTTAGGAGTCTGAAAAAAGCAATGTTATTTAAAAATAAGCAAAACTATACATTTAAAAAAAAACCTGTATGGGCTATATAAATAGATCATCTACAAAACATTTATGCAAAGAAAAATCTAATGTATAATGTCCCTTTAATGCTTACAAAGTGCAGCCATGTGTATTGTAATAATGTGTAAATATGAAAATAATTAAATATTTGAAAAAAATAAAAATAGAGGGGCTCAAGTTGCGTCAGAGGGAAGGAAGTGGATCTAGTCAGTACTTATTTATTTTTGTTTCCAGCTTCAGCACAACCTTTGACCTGCCTGATATCAGACACTGTAGCAGAGGCAGCTGAAGTTGAACTGTTGAAGACTCGAAGAGGCAAGTGCATACAGTTTCAAGTTTCACATTAAAAAATGAAAAAAATATTCAGAAACACTTTAACAAAACAATCTGCTGGTATTGGAGCTGTATTTGAGATATGCATTAATTTACTACATGCTTTTATCTGCTAGTTTTGGTGCTGTATTTGAGATACATGCATTACTTTACTACATGGTTTTATCTGTTGGTATTGGAGCTGTATTTGAGATATATGCATTAAATTAGTACATGCTTTTATCTGCTGGTATTGGGGTATGCACCTTTTAAACTCTATATGTTAGGCCTTGTTAGGCTGATAGGTATGCAAGGGCAGTTTGTGTGTGCTCCATTGAGCAGGGCTGCATGCAATGTCTTTTCCAACTTCTCACACTCATAATAGGAAAATAGGAGTGGATTTGTGGCACCTCTTAGTATGGTAAATAATTTTTCTTTTTACAACATAGTAATGAGGAGAGAAGAGATTGTGTATCATTCTAATTGCTAATTAACTGGCTCTGTGCCACAGAATTGTGTTTCTCAACCATGTCATCAAGTACCCACAACAGGCCAGGTTTTCATTATAGCTGAACTGGTGCACAGGTGAAGTAATCAGCTGATCATTAACACCATGGTTACTAACCATGGGCTCTCACTCATTAACTGATTTAATCTGTTAACTGGTTCAGCTATAATGAAAACCTGCACTGTTGGGGGTACTTGAGGACCGCGGTTGAGAAACAATGCTTTACTTTAATTAAAACTACCTCTATTGGGTTCGTATATGTGTTTCTCCGGCATATCGTAGTCAGTGCCTCACCAGCTTCTGACTTCACCGCACGTCACTGCTTCCAAGATGTCGATGCCCAGTGCATCATGGGGCCTCTGGGGGTGTACCTAGCTTGCCTCATCATAGGGGCAAGCTAGGGTCACCCAATCTGAGCCTCCCACACAAAAAAATGTTTTATAATAAAATATCCCATTTGTCTGTTCATTTGTAAATATTGACTCTGATCAATGTGGATCTCACTCCCTCTCCTCGCTTGCGATATTGTTGGAGAGAGAGAGACCTGTGTTTAGGAGAGAGAAATTAATTTATTTTATTTGTTAAAATTTTTTAGAGCCATTAACCCCTAGCTTGCCAGTGATCACTATAAATCACATTGCTGTCTGTGCATTTTTTAGGGGTTAATTTTTGTTGTTGTAATTTTTTTTAGAGACCCAAAGGCTCTTTTCAGAGCCATTTGGCTAATTTAATTTTCAGAGTCATTAACACCTAGCTTGCCAGTGTTCGCTATAAATCACTGGCAGTAGCATACCTGTACTGTTTTGCTGTCTGTGCATTTTTTTAGGGGTTAATTTTTTAAAAACCCAAAGGCTCTTTTCAGAGCCATTTAGTTATTTATTTATTTATTTTTTCTGTGACAGATACAATAATGTCACAGAAAACTTATAGTGCTGAGGAGGCGTATGCCATCCTTGCGTCACAGTCAGATGCCTCTATATCTGTTTCAGACCACAATTTTGACCCTGCCATATGCTCAGATACATCATTAGATGCAGTCTCAACTGATAGTGATGTATCTGTGACTGCTAGCCCCCCTGCCAGAAGGAGGCATGTTGCTGCCATTGCCACTGAAGAGTGGGTAACGCCTCATCTCCAGAGGCCAGATATCCCACTCTTCACAGCAAATCCTGACATAAATATAGATGTGGCAGGTTTTAGCCCCCAACAGTTTCTGGAAGTGTTTCTGGGTGATGATGTATTGGGGAACATTGTCGCCCAAACTAATTTATATGCCCATCAAAGCCTGGAACATATTTGGCAAAGCAGCAATGGGCCCCCATCAATGTGCCAGAATTTAAAAAATTCTGGGCATTGACTATGCTGATGGGCATCATAAAGAAACCCTCCATTTGCTCCTACTGGAGCAGTAGCCCCATCTGCTCTACCTCCATCTTCTCCCAGAGTATGTCGAGGAAGAGGTATGAAATGATTCTGCATTTCATGCACTTCAGCAACAACAGCCTGTGCCCCCCTAGGGAGCATCCCCAATTTGACAGGCTGTATAAAATCCGCCCCCTGATTACCCACTTTTCTGCCAGGTTTGCAGAGGCTTATACACCTGCAAGGTATATATCCGTTGATGAATCCCTGATGAAGTATAAGGGAAGGCTGGGATTCAAGCAGTATATTCCTTCCAAGCGCTCCACGTATGGGGTAAAGGTGTATAAGCTCTGTGAGAGCAAGACTGGGTATACTCAGGCCTTTTGGGCGTATGAGGGAAAGGATAGACACCTTGACCCTCCAGGTTGCCCAGAACATATGGGAACCACTGGCAAGACTGTCTGGGACCTGATAATACCCCTAATTAACAAAGGGTATCACTTGTACTTAGACAATTTTTATACAAGTGTCCTTTTGTTCAAGCTACTGTATTGCTTTGATACAGTAGCTTGCGGTACAATTAAAAAGAACCTCACAGGTTTCCCAAGACAACTTGCATGCACCCGGCTACGAAGGGGGGAGACCTCAGCTCTGCGCCAAGAGGAGCTGTTGGCACTTAAGTACTGAGACAAGAAAGATGTATACCTTCTTACCACCATCCACACAGAGAGGACGGTGGCAGTCTCTGTACGTGGCAGAGCTGAGATCATAAGGAAGCATATGGGTGGGGTTGATCTGGCAGATCAGCTGCTGCAGCCCTACCTAATTATGCGGAAGACAAGGGCCTGGTACAAAAAGGTTGCAATTTACCTAATGCAGATTGCAACCCACAACTCTTTTTGTTGTTCAAAAAAGCAAACCCCGGAATGAAACAGACTTTTTTACAGTTTAAGCTCCTGATCATATTGAGGATTTTGTACCAAGATGCACTTGCTCCCCGGGCAGTGATGGGAGAGAGCAGAGTTGGGGCTACCTATTTTATTTTTTAAATCCCCCCTACTGCAGGAAAGCAGAAACCACAAAAAAAAATGCAGAGTCTGTGCCAAGAGGGGGCTGAGAAGAGACTCCATATATCACTGTCCTGATTGACCTGGACAGCCTGGACTCTGCATTGGGGACTGCTTCAAGCGGTACCATACAATTGTCCATTTTAAAAAAATAAATACATTTGCTGTTATTATTTTTTTTTTTGGTTATATTTACTGTTAGATGTTTTTTTGTTGTTTTTTTACTTTTACTGTGCCAGATTTTTACATTTCACTACTCTAAACATTTTCTAAAATTGTTTAAAAGTTTTTTTTTTTTTTTACCAAAACCCCTGTCAAACCTATGCATGGGGGACATAGGTGTTCTCAGGGTGCCTTGCAGAAAACAACCTGTAGTATTTTTTTGCAACAACTTACAACAGTCTCTCCTAAATCATAGTCAAAAAGCAATGTGTCTGTAAAAATGAAAATTTTAAAATTATCACCATACACTTTCTCCAATTTTTGTTGGCTAAAACGGTTGCTTCAAAGGCATCAAAGAACACCATATACAATACATTGGGGTGTCAACATTTCAAAAATATACACTTTCGTGGCAATAAATAAAAGTGGGGTATGCGGTAGGCCTATCTTTAGTTTGGTGCCTATCAGAAGAAATACTCTCACTTTTAATAACTAAAATCACAAGTCATAAAATTGTAACATAACCTTCCCAAAATCCTGGCAAACCTATGCATGGGGGGCATAGGTGTTCTCAGGGTGTCTTGCAGAAAACAACCTGAAGAATTTTTTTGCAAAAACTTACAACCGTCTCTCCTAAATTATAGTCAAAAAGCAATGTGTGTGTAAAAATGAAAATTGTTTTGTACAATTAATGTGAAGTGATTTGCTGGGTATCCCAACTAGCCAACCTAATAGGGACTACCTTCTTCCTAGGTAGTTGTAAACTAAAAAGTATAAAACAAAAGTATTTAGGTGGCGCTAAAGTGAAGCTGTGGGTATAAGTCCTATTTAAAAATATTACTGGATTGTTCTTTTAGAACTGTTTAAATGAAAATTGTTTTGTACAATTAATGTGAAGTGATTTGCTGGGTATCCCAACTAGCCAACCTAATAGGGACTAACTTCTTCCTAGGTAGTTGTAAACTAAAAAGTATAAAACAAAAGTATTTAGGTGGCGCTAAAGTGAAGCTGTGGGTATAAGTCCTATTTAAAAATATTACTGGATTGTTCTTTTAGAACTGTTTAAAAACTTGATGGATAACAGTTATATCTTAAATATATCTGATTTATTAAACAAAATATCTCCAATGCATAAATAATACAAATTGCAATTAAAAAGTCAATCACTCGTTTTGGCCCAAAACTCTATCACTCTTCACTCATACAACCTATCACTCCAAATCAATTTACCAATCTTTAAAATACAATGATAAAAAGGACTCCTAATAACAGGGTAGTTTCTAATTAGTATTCCTTCAACAATTCAGAGTTTTTCAAGCTTCTGTATAATGGTCCACTGGTCAAATAGGAAAAATAGATATCAGCATATATACATCATTGGTAAGTGAAGTTTCATAAGGATCAGAAAGACAACTTGCTGACAAATGGTACAGATGATGTCCGCTGTTAACGATTATAGTATCCTTATACTGCTTTGTTATTTTTACCACCACTTTTATAAAAAGTCACTTCCAGATAAGAAGACTCTTGTTACTAGGTGAGTACTGACAGTCTCTTGTTAACGCCTCTTTTGCAGGGCTATTTAAGCGTGATAATATCTTCTATTAGCAACTGACGTTATCAGTGCAGGGAACCCTGTGTTCACAATCAAACACCTTCTCACCTGCTCCTCTGTATGTGTATCTCCCAGCTGCTCTCTCCCGGCTCGGGTGTACTGCTCTTATTGTACCTCGAATCGCCGGTGCTCTGTGGTAACAAATTTTCACTTGCGCAAGTCTTTTATATAGTTACTCTCTGTCTCCCAGACGTCAGGAAAGCCTTAATCTCTGCCCATAAGTACTGAGTATGCAGAGTAAAGCCGCTGTAGGTCTCACAATGTAACTTGTAGTATGCTGTTTACCTTCTACGTGTTTCACCCCTAAGGTGTGGGGCTTTATCAAGATGTTGCATACTGTGTGGTTTAATCCTTAAATTCCTCCGGGTTGATCCTGATTTGTTCTGCTTTATTAAACTTCCTGTTATATCAATTTGAGAGAATTTTCTTAAAAAATATATATTTAATTCCTAAGGGGTACCGAACCTTGGTTGCCCTAGCTGAAGCGCTGCACAATTACCGCTATACGATCAAAACTATACATATCTTTTGGTTGTTTCTGACAATCAAATCTCTAACATCTAGTTCTATTTGATAATAATTGTAGGGGGATTTTAAAAGTTTATATAACTGCCAGCATATAGCCTGAACAATCAAACCTTTATGTGTATCAATAAAAATTTGATTGCCTTTACACTATTTTCTGTCCTAGTATAAATCACTAATAAAACCTTTTTCAAAATACCTCTATGGGGGTTCAAACCTGTAACCTCCCAGACTCAGAGGCTCTAGTCTTTTCACTGAGCCATTTAGGCTGTATAAAGTCCTCCTATTTTTATATATATAAAGCTTAATAAACCTTGAAACATACTTTCCATAGTACTAAAAACCTTATACTTGAATGAATATAAACGGATTCTACTAATCAAATTTCTCACATCTTGTTCTGTTTATCTTAGTTAATAAAGGGATTTTATATTACTACTATCTGATAGCCTAAATATACAAAACTCTAGTTCTTCTAGCAGCAATTTATGGTTTTAGAATGATCTTTTAATAGAAAATATCAACCTCTATGGTTTACTTTAAGTAAGGAAGGGGCTAATCTCCAGTTCAGAATTTAAACCATTAGGGTGTAAGGTATAGAAAGTATAAATAATCTCTGCTTCCTTCCTAAGGAGTAGATTTTCAAAATCCCCCCCCCCCCCTCCAGTTCCCTTTTACTTTACACAGGCCCCAAAATTTGAGGTCCTTTGTGTTTCTTTTATGTGTCTCTCTAAAGTGTTGATACAAATATGTTTCTTGATTGCCTTTCTCGATCTGCCAAAGGTGCTCACGTATTCTGTCTCGGTGCATTCTAGATGTCTCGCCTATATATATATCAGACCACATGAGCACTGTAACATGTATATAATACCCCTACTGCTACATCTTATTGTGTCTCTTATTCTGTAGTCAATATTTTTTGCAGGTATGTCAATACTTTTCTTTTTGGTACTGTGTTTGCCGGACTTACATGAGATACAGGGGTAAAACCCACTGACCTCTTTTCCCCACAGGTCCCTATCTCTAGTTTTCTCAAGTACTTTCCCTCTTTTGAATTCACTCAGTGCCAACATTGATTTTCAATTCTTTGTCCTTTTAAAAACCATCCTGGGATAAGGTTGTAATTTATCCCCTACTACAGGGTCATTTTTAATGATGTGCCAATGCTTCCTTAATATTTTTCTTATTTTATTATGGTCATCACTATACTCTGTCACAAAAAGGTATGTCAAATTCATTTTGGGTTTGAATATTCTTGATTTTATAAGTTAATAGTGAGTCCCTGTTGGTTTCTCTTGCCCTTTTCACTGCATTTTTCACGATCTCTTCCTTATACCCCCTAGAGGTTTGAAATTAAAGAAAAAATGCACTTTTGAGTTGAGTGAAACGCTGCAGAATGAATGGGATGAGGTGTTGATAGGGGCCTCTAAGGGATTAATCAGAATTATTAAAAAATCAAGAAATGAGAGTTTTGAGGTAATTAATAATGAAATTTTAATTATTAAAGAAAAACTAGACATTGTCAAAGAGGATAATTTGTTGAAAGATAAACAAAAGGTAATAATAGATAGACTGGAAAGTGTTAAAAAAGAATTAGTACTAACTAAATGTAAAAAGTTCGAGAGAGATATGAGGGAATCATCAAACATACAGACCGAGGAAGTAGAAATAAATACTAGGAGAAGCTCAGACACACAAATAGAAATTAATAAGGGAACAGGATGGGAAGGAAACAAACAGAATTTGCAAACTAATTCAAATAACCATAGAGGGGAGAGATATGATAACTATCAGAGAAATTACTACGATAATAGGAATAGGAATAGAAACTTTGCCTACCAAGATAGAAGTTATAATCAAGGAAGAGGGTATAATCAAGGTTTTAACCAATTTGTGAGATATAATCGAGAGTATAATCAGAATAGAGGATATAATCAAGGAAGAGGGTACTACCATTATGGTAGAAGGGAAAATTACGGTTGGAATAGAAACCAAAATCAAAGTAATTATAGATATGAGGAACGATTTAGAAGGAATGAAAGGGAGGAAGTACCTCTTGAAAGAGATCACAGATTTAATAGGAATGATGTAAGTGAGGGTGGACAAAGAGAGTGGGCAATCCCTACACATAATAGATTCAGACCCCTTAGTGACACAAACAAGGAACAAACTCAATTGACTAAAGAAGAGCAGCTTTTTTTAGGCCAAAGTCCACCAAGAGAAGGACCATCATTGAGAAACATAAAAAATCAAAAATCAGTATTGAATACACCAAGAACAGGAAAAGGACCAATAGAGGAGCTAGAGGAGGAAGGAGAAAGAATGGAGGCAAAAAGACAAAGGTAGAAACTAATAATGAAGGGATTTTTAATTTAAGTGGAAAGGAGCTGAGTAAAGAAGAAGTAAAAGTACTTAAGTTGGGACTTTCATTTGCTCCCTCTAAGCCAATGAATAAGTTTGACACTCACATAAATGTGAGGAAGTATGTTAGAAATATTACCCTTAAAAGGTTTTTTATTAAGAATCCTTTGGAGAGGTTTAGCACTAATGGTAAC
Source organism: Bombina bombina (assembly GCF_027579735.1). Taxonomy (NCBI): domain Eukaryota; kingdom Metazoa; phylum Chordata; class Amphibia; order Anura; family Bombinatoridae; genus Bombina; species Bombina bombina. The sequence goes on along the minus strand of NC_069499.1, from coordinate 824,491,125 downwards.
AGTACTAGGAAGGAAGACAAATATGAACACACGTCCCTAAAAATGAGATCAAAATTTTACCTGAGTAATGACAAAGGAAGTAATCTCGAGACTTTTGAAAAATTGGTCTTAGAAGCTCTAAGAAAGTTGGAAAGTTCAGGAAAACCCACTAAGAAAAATCTGACTAAGAAAGAAAGGGAAATATTGAAAGAACTGAAAAGCAATGAAGCAATCACCATCAAAATGGCGGATAAGGGAAGCGGAGTGGTGATATTAGACAGCGATAAGTACAAGGAAGAGGCAGAGAGGTTATTGAACGATAAGAAAACATATAAAAAGCTAAGTCTGGATCCAACTAGTAAATATTTAGAAAAATTAAATAGAATATTGATAAAAGGAAGAGATGAAGGGATTTTAAATGAGAAGGAATTCACATATATTAGACCACAGTTCCCAATAATACCTATCTTTTACTACTTACCAAAAGTGCATAAAAGCCTAATTAACCCACCCCGAAGACCTATAGCCTCAGGGATATGGTCCCTCACAGCAAACCTATCGGAGTATGTCGACAAATTTTTACAGAGGTATGTGGTTAAATTGAATACTTATTTGAAAGACTCCACAAGTATATTGAGACATCTGAAAGATATGAAATGGGAGAAAGATTATTTGTTGGCCACTTGTGATGTGGTGTCTCTATACACAAATATCAATCATAATCTTGGGATAGAAGCAATTGAAGGGTTCCTAGAGAAAGATAAGAGTATGAAAAAAGAACAAAGAGAATTTTTATTAGAATGCATACGTTTCATCCTAGAACATAATTATTTCTCTTTCGACAGTAAATTTTACCTCCAAATAGAAGGAACAGCAATGGGCATGAGATTCACACTGAGCTATGCAAATTTGTTTATGGGAGATTGGGAGAATAGATTTCTCCAATACGCAGAGCTCGGTGCGAATCTCGTGCTATTTAAAAGGTATATTGATGACATTATAATCATTTGGAAAGGTAGTGAAGAAGATTTGAAGAATACATTCGACACCATGAACAATAATGACAGGGGTTTGACCTTTATTTATCAGATTAGTAAAGAGACCATAACCTTCTTAGACTTGAATATCAGAGTAGTAGATGATAAGTTAGTAACCAGGACACACTTCAAACCGACAGACTCCAATAACTACATCCACGCATCCAGCTGCCACTTTTCTAAGTGGAAAGATAAAATACCGGTAGGACAATGTCTCAGGATTAAGAAAAACTGTACGGAGATCAATAACTTTGAGGAACAGATAAAAGTGTTAGAAAGGAAATTCGAAGAAAGAGGGTATGTGACGAAACCAATCTCGCCACTGTGCATTGGAGGGCTTGTTATGGAACATTCTTTGGGCTGGAGGTACATGGGCATAAGGATACCCAGAGACTGCATGGAAATATGGAATTTTATATGCTGGACACCCCATGTACTTTCATAACTCTGTCTTATGTCTATGTCACCCTGTATCCATAAATACAGGATGGGTACAGGGTGTGAGTGCACCTTGTGGGAGCTATGTGACAGACCCTTCTGCCAGTACTGAAGGAGTTAACTGTGTTCACTTTAAGAAGCTATTGTGTACTGTTAAAGTTAGTGATAAACAGTCCATTGTTTAATAACCCTCAGAGAGCAGACGCTAGGTGATAAGACAAGCCAAATGTGTTTAAGTTGTTATCTGCCTAAGTAAAGTATGTGATTCTATTGTGGTCTGTCCAAGGGTGTGGGCCCTCCATCTAATGTACAACATTCTTTCAACCCCCCCCCCCCATCTGGGGGGTCAGACCTGCATAAATACTAGGCATAGCCTTTTAATAAATATCATTCTGTTTTAAACCTGATGTGAAGCCTGGTCTCATGTTTGAGGGGAAAAACTGGCTGGGTTGTGAGTTGCTGATTCCCTATGCAGGACATTGTTCATCTGGTGTTAACCCTTGGTATCCTGTTGGTACCGTAACAGGGTATAAGGAAGAGACCGTGAAAAATGCAGTGAAAAGGGCGAGAGAAACCAACAGGGACTCACTATTATAAAATCAAGAATATTCAAACCCAAAATGAATTTGACATACCTTTTGTGACAGAGTATAGAGATGACCATAATAAAATAAGAAAAATATTAAGGAAGCATTGCCACATCATTAAAAATGACCCTGTAGTAGGGGATAAATTACAACCTTATCCCAGGATGGTTTTTAAAAGGACAAAGAATTGAAAATCAATGTTGGCACTGAGTGAATTCAAAAGAGGGAAAGTACTTGAGAAAACTAGAGATAGGGACCTGTGGGGAAAAGAGGTCAGTGGGTTTTACCCCTGTATCTCATGTAAGTCCGGCAAACACAGTACCAAAAAGAAAAGTATTGACATACCTGCAAAAAATATTGACTACAGAATAAGAGACACAATAAGATGTAGCAGTAGGGGTATTATATACATGTTACAGTGCTCATGTGGTCTGATATATATATAGGCGAGACATCTAGAATGCACCGAGACAGAATACGTGAGCACCTTTGGCAGATCGAGAAAGGCAATCAAGAAACATATTTGTATCAACACTTTAGAGAGACACATAAAAGAAACACAAAGGACCTCAAATTTTGGGGCCTGTGTAAAGTAAAAGGGAACTGGAGGGGGGGGGGATTTTGAAAATCTACTCCTTAGGAAGGAAGCAGAGATTATTTATACTTTCTATACCTTACACCCTAATGGTTTAAATTCTGAACTGGAGATTAGCCCCTTCCTTACTTAAAGTAAACCATAGAGGTTGATATTTTCTATTAAAAGATCATTCTAAAACCATAAATTGCTGCTAGAAGAACTAGTGTTTTGTATATTTAGGCTATCAGATGGTAGTAATATAAAATCCCTTTATTAACTAAGATAAACAGAACAAGATGTGAGAAATTTGATTAGTAGAATCCGTTTACATTCATTCAAGTATAAAGTTTTTAGTACTATGGAAAGTATGTTTAAAGGTTTATTAAGCTTTATATATATAAAAATAGGAGGACTTTATACAGCCTAAATGGCTCAGTGAAAACCCTAGAGCCTTTGAGTCTGGGAGGTTACAGGTTTGAACCCCCATAGAGGTATTTTGAAAAAGGTTTTATTAGTGATTTATACTAGGGCAGAAAATAGTGTAAAGGCAATCAAATTTTTATTGATACACATAAAGGTTTGATTGTTCAGGCTATATGCTGGCAGTTATATAAACTTTTAAAATCCCCCTACAATTATTATCAAATAGAACTAGATGTTAGAGATTTGATTGTCAGAAACAACCAAAAGATATGTATAGTTTTGATCGTATAGCGGTAATCGTGCAGCGCTTCAGCTAGGGCAACCAAGGTTCGGTACCCCTTAGGAATTAAATATATATTTTTTAAGAAAATTCTCTCAAATTGATATAACAATTAAATTAAGAATCTATTTTAGTGGAGAAAGCAAATTCCCATAGAAATTTTAAAAGGTATGACTATAAGGATGGATAGACTGTTAGAAGGGTGGCTGGATTCGGTTTACAATCAATGGTGTATCAGATATCTGACACTATGATATACTATGTATGTATGAGCTAAAGTTTGACTGAAGGTTTAACAAGTTTTATTTCTATATGAATAGCAGGACTCCATTCAGCCATAGTGGCTTAGAGGAAACACTTGAGCCCTAGAATCCAGGGGGTTATAGGTTCGAACCCCAATAAAGATTTTTTGAAGATAAAGGATATTATTAGTGATACCGACTAAGATAGAATTCAGTGTTAAGGTACTGGACTTTCTTTCTAAATATATAAAGATTTTAATGTTCAAGCACTTTGCTATGCAAAAGGTAAAGCTCCTTCAACGATTATAGGTCATTTGGGAATATAATTTGAAATTCTTTTACTTGAAAAAGTCACCACTTACCTGTATTGACAAGAACATGAGGATCCCACCTTAGGAAATAACTTCCAGGATGAGACAGGAAGTTTAATAAAGCAGAACGAATCAAGATCAACCTGGAGGAATTTAAGGATTAAATCACACAGTATGCAACATCTTGATAAAGCCCCACACCTTAGGGGTGAAACACGTAGAAGGTAAACAACATACTACAAGTTACATTGTGAGACCTACAGCGGCTTTACTCTGCGTACTCAGTACTTATGGGCAGAGATTAAGGCTTTCCTGATGGCTGGGAGACAGAGAGTAACTATATAAAAGACTTGCGCAAGTGAAAATTTGTTACCACAGAGCACCGGCGATTCGAGGTACAATAAGAGCTGTACACCCGAGCCGGGAGAGAGCAGCTGGGAGATACACATACAGAGGAGCAGGTGAGAAGGTGTTTGATTGTGAACACAGGGTTCCCTGCACTGATAACGTCAGTTGCTAATAGAAGATATTATCACGCTTAAATAGCCCTGCAAAAGAGGCGTTAACAAGAGACTGTCAGTACTCACCTAGTAACAAGAGTCTTCTTATCTGGAAGTGACTTTTTATAAAAGTGGTGGTAAAAATAACAAAGCAGTATAAGGATACTATAATCGTTAACAGCGGACATCATCTGTACCATTTGTCAGCAAGTTGTCTTTCTGATCCTTATGAAACTTCACTTACCAATGATGTATATATGCTGATATCTATTTTTCCTATTTGACCAGTGGACCATTATACAGAAGCTTGAAAAACTCTGAATTGTTGAAGGAATACTAATTAGAAATTACCCTGTTATTAGGAGTCCTTTTTATCATTGTATTTTAAAGATTGGTAAATTGATTTGGATTGATAGGTGGTATGAGTGAAGAGTGATAGAGTTTTGGGCCAAAACGAGTGATTGACTTTTTAATTGCAATTTGTATTATTTATGCATTGGAGATATTTTGTTTAATAAATCAGATATATTTAAGATATAACTGTTATCCATCAAGTTTTTAAACAGTTCTAAAAGAACAATCCAGTAATATTTTTAAATAGGACTTATACCCACAGCTTCACTTTAGCGCCACCTAAATACTTTTGTTTTATAAAAATTGAAAAATTACCACCATACACTTTCTCCAGTTTTTTTGTCTAAAAGGTTGCATCAAAGGCATCAAGGCACACCATATACAATACCTTGGGGTGTCAACATTCAACATTTAAGAAATATACACTTTCATGGCAATAAATATGTGATAAGCCCCAAACTAAAGATAGGCCTATCAGAAGAAATACTCTCACTTATAACTACATTTACAAGTCATACAATTGGAACAGAACCTTCCCAAATTCCTGGCAAACCTATGCATGGGGGGCATAGGTGTACTCAGGAGATCTTGCAGAAAACAACCTGTAGTGTTTTTTGCAATAACTTACAACAGGATCTCCTAAATCATAGTCAAAAAGCAATGTGTGTGTAAAAATGAAAAAAAATACCATTACACACTTTCTCCGTTTTTTTTTTTTGGCTAAAACAGTTGCATCAAAGGCATCAAAACACCCCATATACAATACCTTCTGGTCTCAACTTCTGAAATATATGCACATTCATTGCTAGCAAATAAATGGGGGTATGTAAAAAAAGCCCCCCAAAAGAAGATAGTCAAAGAAGATATGTTAAATTTGAAAAAATCACAAACACATGTCAGAAGTTTGGCATTGCAAACCCCAACCAACCCAACAAAACTATGCATAGGTGGTATCAATGTATTCAGGAGATCTTGCTGAACAAATATTGGGGTGTTATTTGGCAGTAACACTTAACAGGAACTGAAAATCCATGCCTAAAGTACAATTTGTGTGAAAAATAACACAAAAAAATGACTACCCAAATGTTTGACAAAGACTGGTGGTTGAATTAGTGCATGGAAAGTGTTAAAATACCAGCATTTTAAATACCCTAGGGTGTCTACTTTTCAAAAATATATGGTTTGATTGGGGAAAATTACATTGGCCAGCTTCAGAAATGACCTGAATAGGACATGAGTGCATAATGGCAAATGTGAAAATTCCAAGTTGGAAAACTGTAATGCGCCCCTAAAAATAAGGCCTTTTAGCCCCCTGAGAACCCAACAAACCTATTCATGGGTGATATCACTGTACTCAGGAGATGTTATTGAACACATATTGAGGTGTTTTTTTGCAGTAACACATAACATGAACTAAGAATTCATGCCTAAAATAAATGTGTGTGAAAAATATCACAAAAAAATGACTACCCAAAAGTTTGACAAAGATTGGTGGTATAATTTAGTGCATGGAAAGTGTTAAAATACCAGCATTTCAAATACCCTAGGGTGTCTACTTTTCAAAAACATATGGTTTGATGGGGTAAATTACATTGGCCGGCTTCAGAAATGACCTAAATAGGACATGGGTGCATGATGACAAATGTGAAAATTCCAAGTTGAAAAACTGGAATGCGCCCCCTAAAAATAAAGTCTTTTAGCCCCCAGAGAACTCAACACACCTATACATGGGTGGTATCACTGTACTCAGAAGATGTTGCTGAACACATATTGGGGTGTTATTTGGCAGTATTCATAAACATTCTCAGTAAATTTATTCTTAAATTGCTATTTTGTCAAAAACAAAAATCACAATTTTTTTTTTCTTTCAAACTTTGGCATAGATTGGTGGTAAAATGGTTGCATGAAAGGAGTCAAGATACCCCAAGTATAATACCTTAGGTTGTCTTTTTAAAGATATATACATGTGAAGGGTTATTCGGGGATTCCTAACAGATATCAGTGTTCCAATGTAACTATCGCTAATTTTGAAAAAAAAAATGGTTTTGAAATGCTACTTGTACTTATTGCCCTATAACTTGCAAAAAAAGTAAAGAGCATGTAAACATTGGGTATTTCTAAACTCAGGACAAAATTTAGGCCTAGATTTGGAGTTTGGCGGTAGATGGGCTGTTAACGCTACGCGGGCTTTTTTCTGGCCGCACCATAAAATTAACTCTGGTATCGAGAGTCCCAAAAAATGCTGCGTTAGGCTCCAAAAAAGGAGCGTAGAGCATTTTTACCGCAAATGCAACTCTCGATACCAGAGTTGCTTACGGACGCGGCCAGCCTCAAAAACGTGCTCGTGCACGATTCTCCCATAGGAAATAATGGGGCTGTTTGAGCTGAGAAAAAACCTAACACCTGCAAAAAAGCAGCGTTCAGCTCCTAACGCAGCCCCATTGTTTCCTATGGGCAAACACTTCCTACGTCTGCACCTAACACTCTAACATGTACCCCGAGTCTAAACACCCCTACCCTTACACTTATTAACCCCTAATCTGCCGCCCCCGCTATCGCTGACACCTGCATATTATTATTAACCCCTAATCTGCCGCTCCGTAAACCGCCGCAACTTACATTATCCCTATGTACCCCTAATCTGCTGCCCCTAACACCGCCGACCCCTATATTATATTTATTAACCCCTAACCTGCCCCCCACAACGTCGCCGCCAGCTACTTACAATAATTAACCCCTAATCTGCCGACCGCAAAGCGCCGCCACCTACGTTATCCTTATGTACCCCTAATCTGCTGCCCCTAACACCGCCGACCCCTATATTATATTTATTAACCCCTAATCTGCCCCCCTCAACGTCGCCGACACCTGCCTACACTTATTAAGCCCTAATCTGCCGAGCGGACCTGAGCGCTACTATAATAAAGTTATTAACCCCTAATCCACCTCACTAACCCTATCATAAATAGTATTAACCCCTAATCTGCCCTCCCTAACATCGCCGACACCTAACTTCAATTATTAACCCCTAATCTGACGACCGGAGCTCACCGCTACTATAATAAATGGATTAACCCCTAAAGCTAAGTCTAACCCTAACACTAACACCCCCCTAAATTAAATATAATTTTAATCTAACGAAATTAATTAACTCTTATTAAATAAATTATTCCTATTTAAAGCTAAATACTTACCTGTAAAAAAAATCCTAATATAGCTACAATATAAATTATAATTACATTGTAGCTATTTTAGGATTAATATTTATTTTACAGGCAACTTTGTAATTATTTTAACCAGGTACAATAGCTATTAAATAGTTAAGAACTATTTAATAGTTACCTAGTTAAAATAATAATAAAATTACCTGTAAAATAAGTCCTAACCTAAGTTATAATTAAACCTAACACTACCCTATCAATAAATTAATTAAATAAAATACCTACAATTACCTACAATAAAACCTAACACTACACTATCAATAAATAAATTAAATACAATTTCTACAAATAACTACAATTACATAAACTAACTAAAGTACAAAAAATAAAAAAGAACTAAGTTACAAAAAATAAAAAAATATTTACAAACATAAGAAAAATATTACAACAATTTTAAACTAATTACACCTACTCTAAGCCCCCTAATAAAATAACAAAGACCCCCAAAATAAAAAAATTCCCTACCCTATTCTAAATTAATACATTTAAAAGCTCTTTTACCTTACCAGCCCTGAACAGGGCCCTTTGCGGGGCATGCCCCAAGAAAATCAGCTCTTTTGCCTGTAAAAAAAAACATACAATACCCCCCCCCCCCAACATTACAACCCACCACCCACATACCCCTAATCTAACCCAAACCCCCCTTAAATAAACCTAACACTAAGCCCCTGAAGATCTTCCTACCTTGTCTTCACCATACCAGGTTCACCGATCCGTCCTGGCATCCGGTGCTGAAGAGGTCCAGAAGAGGCTCCAAAGTCTTCCTCCTATCCGGCAAGAAGAGGACATCCGGACCGGCAAACATCTTCATCCAAGCTGCATCTTCGATCTTCTTCCATCCGGTGCGGAGCGGGTCCATCTTGAAGCAGCCGACGCGGATCCATCCTCTTCTTCCGGCGTCTCCCGACGAATGACGGTTCCTTTAAGGGACGTCATCCAAGATGGCGTCCCTCGAATTCCGATTGGCTGATAGGATTCTATCAGCCAATCGGAATTAAGGTAGGAATATTCTGATTGGCTGATGGAATCAGCCAATCAGAATCAAGTTCAATCCGATTGGCTGATCCAATCAGCCAATCAGATTGAGCTCGCATTCTATTGGCTGATCGGAACAGCCAATAGAATGCGAGCTCAATCTGATTGGCTGATTGGATCAGCCAATCGGATTGAACTTGATTCTGATTGGCTGATTCCATCAGCCAATCAGAATATTCCTACCTTAATTCCGATTGGCTGATAGAATACTATCAGCCAATCGGAATTCGAGGGACGCCATCTTGGATGACGTCCCTTAAAGGAACCGTCATTCGCCGGGAGACGCCGGAAGAAGAGGATGGATCCGCGTCGGATGCTTCAACATGGACCCGCTCCGCACCGGATGGAAGAAGATCGAAGATGCAGCTTGGATGAAGATGTTTGCCGGTCCGGATGTCCTCTTCTTGCCGGATAGGAGGAAGACTTTGGAGCCTCTTCTGGACCTCTTCAGCACCGGATGCCAGGACGGATCGGTGAACCTGGTATGGTGAAGACAAGGTAGGAAGATCTTCAGGGGCTTAGTGTTAGGTTTATTTAAGGGGGGTTTGGGTTAGATTAGGGGTATGTGGGTGGTGGGTTGTAATGTTGGGGGGGGGTATTGTATGTTTTTTTTTACAGGCAAAAGAGCAGATTTTCTTGGGGCATGCCCCGCAAAGGGCCCTGTTCAGGGCTGGTAAGGTAAAAGAGCTTTTAAATTTATTAATTTAGAATAGGGTAGGGAATTTTTTTATTTTGGGGGTCTTTGTTATTTTATTAGGGGGCTTAGAGTAGGTGTAATTAGTTTAAAATTGTTGTAATATTTTTCTTATGTTTGTAAATATTTTTTTATTTTTTGTAACTTAGTTCTTTTTTATTTTTTGTACTTTAGTTAGTTTATGTAATTGTAGTTATTTGTAGAAATTGTATTTAATTTATTTATTGATAGTGTAGTGTTAGGTTTTATTGTAGGTAATTGTAGGTATTTTATTTAATTAATTTATTGATAGGGTAGTGTTAGGTTTAATTATAACTTAGGTTAGGACTTATTTTACAGGTAATTGTGTTATTATTTTAACTAGGTAACTATTAAATAGTTCTTAACTATTTAATAGCTATTGTACCTAGTTAAAATAATTACCAAGTTGCCTGTAAAATAAATATTAATCCTAAAATAGCTACAATGTAATTATAATTTATATTGTAGCTATATTAGGATTTTTTTTTACAGGTAAGTATTTAGCTTTAAATAGGAATAATTTATTTAATAAGAGTTAATTAATTTCGTTAGATTAAAATTATATTTAACTTAGGGGAGTGTTAGTGTTAGGGTTAGACTTAGCTTTAGGGGTTAATACATTTATTAGAGTAGCGGTGAGCTCCGGTCGTCAGATTAGGGGTTAATAATTGAAGTTAGGTGTCGGCGATGTTAGGGAGGGCAGATTAGGGGTTAATACTATTTATGATAGGGTTAGTGAGGCGGATTAGGGGTTAATAACTTTATTATAGTAGCGCTCAGGTCCTCTCGGCAGATTAGGGGTTAATAAGTGTAGGCAGGTGTCGGCGACGTTGTGGGGGGCAGGTTAGGGGTTAATAAATATAATATAGGGGTCGGCGGTGTTAGGGGCAGCAGATTAGGGGTACATAAGGATAACGTAGGTGGCGGCGCTTTGCGGTCGGCAGATTAGGGGTTAATTATTGTAAGTAGCTGGCGGCGACGTTGAGGGGGGCAGGTTAGGGGTTAATAAATATAATACAGGGGTCGGCGGTGTTAGGGGCAGCAGATTAGGGGTACATAAGTATAACGTAGGTGGCGGTCGGCAGATTAGGGGTTAAAAAAATGTAATCGAGTTGCGGCGATGTGGGGGGACCTCGGTTTAGGGGTGCATATTTAGTTTATGGGTGTTAGTGTACTTTAGGGTACAGTAGTTAAGAGCTTTATGAACCGGCGTTAGCCCAGAAAGCTCTTAACTCCTGCTATTTTCCTGCGGCTGGAGTTTTGTCGTTAGAGCTCTAACGTTCACTTCAGAAACGACTCTAAATACCGGCGTTAGAAAGATCCCATTGAAAAGATAGGATATGCAATTGACGTAAGGGGATCTGCGGTATGGAAAAGTTGCGGCTGAAAAGTGAGCGTTAGACCCTTTAATCACTGACTCCAAATACAGGCGGTAGCCTAAAACCAGCGTTAGGAGCCTCTAACGCTGGTTTTCACGGCTAACGCCGAACTCTAAATCTAGGCCTTAGAAACTATTTAGCATGGGAGTTTTTTGGTAGTTTTAGAAGTGTAACAGATTTTGGGGGTCAAAATTAGAAAAAAGTTTTTTTTCCATTTTTTTCAATTTTTCTTCATATTTTATGATTTTTTTTAAAGGCAAATTATAATATATGATGAAAATTATGGTATCTTTAGAAAGTCCATTTAATGGCAAGAAAAATGGTATATAAAATGTGTGGGTACAGTAAATGAGTAAGAAGAAAATTACAGCTAAACACAAACACCGCAGAAATGTAAAAATAGCCCTGGTCCCAAACTGACAGAAAATGGAAAAGTGCTCTGGCCATTAAGGTGTTAAAATAATAAGTCCTATCTGAATAATGAAAGTTTAATTTTGACTGGACTGTCCCTTTCAGTATAATTTTTAAAGACCATTTTGGAGAATACTGGTTGAATTTTTTTTTATTTTTGTTTGTTTGCTTCTAATTCACTCAAATTAGTAGACAAAGCAAAAGAATCTAGTGAAACTTGGAAAAAACTAAGAAAATTTATATTGTAGACTGGCTCAATCCTTTTCAAAATTTATTGTTGTAAATTAAAAATACAAAATCAGCATGGTGCTACAATATGTTTTACAAACAATAAATACATGGCTGATTGCTCCCCCACCCCAGGCTTACAAATGGGTATCAAGAGCAATCATAGATAGTTGGTAGTAGACAAACATCTTATACAGACCGCATGGAGATATACAGTAGAGAAAATAAGCCTTGGCTATATATGTTTAGCCATTTCTACAATCTAGTCTATAATATGTGTAGGACTACTAAGGGCCAAATGTTTACAGGCTCACAAATTATTGTTATCTGGCCATATAGCTGAGCTATACATTGCATCATATATATTAATTAGTGTTACAAAATTGAATGATTAAACGTTATCTGCTAAAACAGGCTATATTTATCTATATATCAGTATTTTGCAAGGCATACAGATTATAAAATAGAGAGCATGAATAGCTTAATATATAGAACTGAGGCCAGTTACATTAATTAATACATATGATACAAGGTATAGCCCAGCACTCACATAGAACTACCACTAGGCACCAGTTTTGCCACAATAATTTTAATAAGATTATATATTGCGCCATCACTGCTCCCAACTAGTACTCAAGACTTAGTTAAAAGCATTGTTGAAAAGCTGCCTTTAATTGCAAAGGGAATTGCTCTATTGTTTTAATGCATTATTATTATTTTTTATTATTATTATTTTTTAAAATTTTCTTTTTATTGAGGTATATTCAAACATTACAAAGTACCATTTACATTCGGTAAATAACAGAAATAATCTAATACATGTGTTCAAATCATTACATAAAGAGCTATGTCCACCCTATACACCTGTAATGTACACAAAACCTATAACGATTCATTGCCAGTGGAGCATAATAAATAGTGAAACACTTACATTAACAGAGTAATACAACCTCAAATATTTTTCCTAATCATACCTATTTCCAGTATCACTTTTATCAAGAATTCTAAGAAGCACGCTCTTTCTGTTCAAGATTCCAAAATATCCTACTATAATAGATGAGCATGAGATTCCCTATTTGTTCAGTATGATAGGGGGAAGGGGAACATTCTAAAAAATAACTGATAAAACATATGTCCAATGCTATATAAGTCTAATAGGTGCTATAAAGATATATAACCCTATAGGTTTAGCTAGGTGAAATTATATGATACCTAAGGGTATCAGCATATATAGTAGATAAGGGGCAAAAACTAGAATAAATTAACAGATAAAAATGCAGGTATAGATATTATGCCCATGAGTAGTGTGTTATCTGCCCAGAAAACAGTCTGCTATGCACCTATCAAAAATTCTCATATCACGTAAGCTACTTGTAAGAAACCTAAGCTTACTAGCATTTAGACAAATAGTAGGATTTCGGGGGGGGGGGGGGGGGGGGAAACGATGGAATCTATGTTCCTGTGCTTATCCAGTAAGCAATTATAGCTATAGCTATAACTATAACTATGGGGGGCGGATCTAATTTTAAAGAGTAACCTTTAAAACAGAGTATCTTTTACATCAGGAGGTCAACCCACACATAAAATTAAAAATATACAATGCAAGATCTACTCTGTGAAAAATATGTATACACATGGGCCAGTAGTGAACATAGCCCAGTAAGACTTTCTCTACATCTAGGTGATTAGAATGTTTCAGCAGAAGTGAGATCGAGACATTTTACAGAGGGGATTTCTGGTTCTAATATACCAGGAGCAGGTATGTTATTACACATTTAATAAAGCATAATACAAGACAATAGGGCTATAGCATATCATAGTCTAAACATATAACGCCATCCTAATAGCATAAAGTTTGGGATTTGAAGGTATCAGGAGTTGATCTGTAGACAGCAAATCTAAAGATTGAGCTTAAACCTACGCTAGGTATGCAAAAAATATAAAAAAAAAAAATAAAAAAAAATATAGTAATCTCAGCGCTTATCCACTATTATTTTTCTACTTTTCATTGTTATATAAAAAAAACAAACATCAACAGCACAAGTATTATAAAGAGTCTGCTGCCTCGGCCGCCGGCAGCTTCATATGTAACAGCATATAGTCACCCTTATTATAACATTATTATAGAGGTAGGTTAAGCGCTGGGTTTTTATCTAGTAGCATAAAGGAAAAAGTTGCTTACATAGATGTTCTATACCTTAAATACAGAGTATAGTATAATATAAAATATTATCATGCTGTCCTCAGGTCTATATTAAAAAAAAAAATTCTAGCTATGAGTGTTATATGTGGAGTTATGCAGCTCAGAACAGTAACTATAGCCAAGAGAAAAACTAAGCAAATCACAGCTTATATTCAAAGTGAAAGGTCCCATAGAATACCCAGGAAGCACCTATAGTACATAGTGTATATGGATATCCATGTTACAGATATCAAAAGTTCAAACATATTAAGATTATAAACCTAAAATAGTATTAACAAACAAATATCAATGAGTTAACTATCCCCTAAACTGCTAAATAAACAATCATACAGAAAAATAGTCAGCAAACTTGTAAATTCAACTTGTGGATCTAGCTGGTGGCCAACATATTTTGCAGTTTTAGGATGGCATAAGAAGTCTCAAATACAATTGCGCACAGTTTGTCAATAGGCTATGAAACATCATTAAACCCTAGGCAGTAATGTTAATCTATCAATAACACATCCTAAGAGACATAACCACAAACATATTTAACAAGCTGTATTAACTAGTCTAACAGGTTCAGCTAGCAGTTGTCAAATGCTATACATTCTCCCTCATAGTGGAGTTCCAATTTTCAAGTCTATAGGTTCTCTTGGTAGCCACTTTGTTACTCCAAACAATAAACGTACTCTACAAATTGTCCCAAACAGAGAGCATCTTAAGACAAACAGGCTCCCCATAATAAGGACACTCACAGTGTGTGTTATAGTTGTCCAACATAACCCTCTTAACAGATCATATATAATAAACATGCAGAGCATAATAGATAAATGGCAGTAAAACTACATTGAAAACGTGCATCCATTATGCATAGAAGCAGATACTTAACTAAGAGATATTCACATTAACCCAATAAGTTTCTATATAGGACTTAGTCCTCTACCCCACTCCAACTTTTATTGCAGCGTGGTGCAGCAGGGGTATGTAGAATTTCCTCCATTTCCTAGGAGCGGTGGAGAGTTTCATCCAGGAGTGCAAGTCCTCAACTGTCCGGGAGTAATTTACCAGTAGGAGGGATATCATCGCACAGCTTACTGCTCCGTGCAGGCCCTGGATAGCAGCTTCTATGCCCATCTGCCAAAAAGATTGTGGCTGTCCTGTAGTCGGCAAGAAATTATTCCCCTTATCAGCCGTCATGTTAACTCCATCTCCTTGAGTCAACTTCACCTTGCCATATTGAGGAGGTAGGTCGGGAAGTCCCGTGGCATCTGACGGGGTAAGTTCCATGCTGTAGCCATGACTGGGCAGCCTGTGTAGACACAATTCCAGTGCCGTAGGGATCTCTGCAATCTCGCCATACTCCGTGGAGCCCCAGCTGTCAGCAGTGCTCTGTTTCAGTGCAGCAGGGGCATCTAGTTGCGGTCCGGCGCCATCTTGGATTATATGTCGCATGTATATATTCTCGGACCACTGTGTGAGCGAGGTGCGTAGCCCCAACAAGTGATCCCTCACCAAGGCACATAGTTCATCTTCGAGTGTTGTCATCGTCGTTAGGAGAGGGTGTAGCAAGCAGGTCTCTTCAATCAAATTGACTTCCATGTCATTTGCTGCTGACTGTTGAGCCATTTATGTAGCTACCCGGATAGAAATAAAAATGCAAAATTGCTTCTTGGACCTTCCGAGGTTGTAGCATATATCCTTAGTTAAGGGTCTGTATGAAAAGTCTGGAATATGTCCATTATTGAAGTCAAAAACTCCCAAAAAACAATATGATATCCAGGAGCTTCTGTAATGTGCTTCTAGTCGCTTTGGCAGCTAACTCCGCCCCCCGTTTTAATGCATTTTATTTATCATTGCACTGTTTCTTGGATATAACTGCTGCAAAGGGGTTAAAGGGACACTAAAGGCAAAATAAACTTTCATAATTCAGATAGAACATGCAGTTTTAGGACGCATTCCAATTTACTTATAGTATCAAAATTTGCATTCTTTTTATATACACACTTTCTAAAGCATCTGCTGCTACTGAGCATGTGCACACGCTCATGGTGTTTACGTATATTGGTCTGTGATTGGCTGATGGCTGTCCCATGATACAGGGGGCTGAAAAATGGGAGAGCGAATACATTTGCCAAAAAATAAAAATCAACTCCTTATTTGAAATTCAAAGTGTTAATGCATTCTCTTTTTACTATGCACTTGTTATTGATGCAGTTCTACTGTAATTAGCGGTCCTTTAAACAGATTGTTAGACATCTCCAGAACAGCAATGTACTACTGGGACCTAGCTGAAGACATTGACAAGAGGCTTATATGCATGGTAACCAATCACCGGCTAACTCCCAGTTGCTGCTCTAGGGCTAATTTTAACAATGTGTTTAACTCTTTTTAAGCAGTTAAACAGAGTTATATGCAAGCAGCAGTGCAATAATTATATATAAGAGCATTTTCTTTTTTTCTCTGTAATTTTATATCCCTTTAAAGCCCTGCAAAAAGCCACGTTGGGCATTGCACATGGGAATTTTGATGGAACGAACCAAAGGCTCCTTTATTAGCAAATAATCCCAGATTTACAGACTTTTTTAAGTGTCAGATCAGTGAGCTCACCTGTTTTTTATGGTGGTGATTTTCTCTCTGCAAAGTAACAACAGCAGATTGAATAAAACCTCTGCCCTCCCAAGCATCAATACGGAAGCTTCTTTTGGGTTTATGCAGCTTGATATGATGCTTTGCCAACACTATGCCATCTTCCTGGACTTTAAAATCTGGATCCTCAGAAACATATCGTATCTCCGGCAGCGAATCGCACCCATTCATTCCCACTGTGAGAACAGGATAAGAAGATTAATCAAAAGGGGCGCTCAATACATCTCTTTATGAAATCAACAGCACAAAAATAGGCAGTAGAAGAGTCACCACATTTTTTATTGCTGAGTAAATTAACAATTATATGTTGTGATCAGTGTTCTCTCTAAGGCCACACTTTGTGAGCAGCCCAGCAGTGAACCAGTTAACAAACATTACACAATGCAGACCATAAGTTATGGTTCCCTTAACTGTTTCACTGCAGGGCTGCTCACAAACTGTAGCCTTAGAGGGAAAACTGGTTTTAATACAATGCACAAGTAGTAAAATAATTTAAGGATCATAGAATTGAATAATCAACATATACATAAAAAAATACAATGTAATAACAGCCTGATTCCAGATGAGTAGTTCCTTTTTTCCTGACAATTTCAAAATTACCTCCATATTCCATGCCCCCTGTATCATGTGACAGTCATCAGCCAATCACAAATGCATATACGTACATACTGTGATGTTTTGCCTATGCTCAAAAACTGTGCATGCAAAGAAATATTGTGCACATTTTGCCAATGGAAGTAAATTCCAAAGTTTTTTTTGTTTTTATTTTAATTACATGATCTATCTGAATCATGAAACTTATGACTAGTGTTCCTTTAACAAAGACATAATATAAAATAAATATATACAGGAGGAGTATGTCACAGCCCAAAAGAGATTATAAACATCATTAAAAACAAAATAAGTATGGGTAGAAAGGATCTGGTGTGATATATACTGGACAGAACGCTGAACAAACCCAGTGAAGAAGCTAATTTGAGTAAAGGGAAGTTTAAGTGGTAGACTTGGAAGCAAATATTTGTATTACACAGGCCCAATGTAAATAGCGGATTATAAGCAGCAGATGTGCCAACGCTGTGGGTTTACAGGTCTGTTTACTGTGAGCACAAGACTGGGTGCAAGGATATGGATGTGATCAAGATGTACATAGCTAATTAACCCAGTGAAGAGATTGGAAGCAGTTTAAGTTAACTGTTGTATGGTGTAAACTACATACTCTGTGGATGTAAAAAGAACAAGGGCTTTTAAGTGTGTGCCTGACCCATTGCGGGTTGGTCCTGATCAGTAAAGCTCGCAAGCCTGGGGAGATACGGAGATATCTTTAACAGCTGATAGTATTATAAAACAGGCTGGTTATATTGGTATTGACTTATAAGGCTCTATTTTGATGCCAATTGTTTATTAAATCATCATAATAGTGTGATATATCTCGTGGTCTGGAGATCTATGACCAAGTAATAACCTCACAGAGCTCTGATATGTCTGAGAATACGGGACGGTAGTGCTCCAAAGTATGGTGTTATAAAAAATCTCAGTGAAGAAGCAGGCCAGACGGGTTGTGACTATGACATAAGTGTATGAAAGCTTGCTAAGTCTGGGGTGGAGGAGTGATACAGAAGTGATCCCCCAGTGAAGAATTATCTATATAACATTTAAGTACCTATGTGTGGGTGTTGTGTCTTGGACATAAAAATAACAATAAGAAGAAGTATTTGTAGCTGGATAATTAGAGTAAAAACTATACACTCTGTGGATATAAAAAGAACAGGGTCTTCTCAGAGTGCTTATGTTCCGCTGGAGGTATGTCCTGTCCTGTAGAGCATGTAAGCTGGGAGAGACACTGAAATATATCTAACAGTTGTCAGTATCATAAAACAGGCTGGATGTACTGGTATTGATTTATAAGGCCCTATATGCAGCTAGCTGTTTATTAAAATCAATAATATTGTGTCATATTCCCTGGACCGGAGATTTATGGTCAAGCAATACTCCTACAGAGCTCTGTTTTAAGCCTGAGATTGCGGTGACGGTAGTATTTTAAGTACATTGTTATAAAAACAATCTCAGTGAAGAAACAGTCCGGAGGAGCTGGGATTTTGATATAACTGTGTGAAAGCATGCTAAGTCTGGAGTGGCAGAGGGTTAAAAGCTAAAATCATGAAAAGTATCTTGGCTGTGCCCTGAAACATATATATAAGACCGGGACTATATAGATTGGCTATGACAATATTGCAAGATGATTTGCTAAAACCCTATAGTCTGCGGCAGGTTGACTTGGATGTAATAACTAAATATATGTATACTGCTGAGAATGATAAAACATTATGGTGATGTTCTAATATACTGATTTGATAGTAATAAGGAATTGGCTACAAAAGCAATTATAAATAGTATAATAGTGAGAGCCTGGGAATCTCACCTTGTTGGTAAAGTATAGGCTAGTGTAGTCTTTCATATCTTGAATTATTTAAGCTGATGTCTGAACTTTAGAGTGTATTTTCTTTTTTAGCACATTTAGAATACACTATTAGGCACTGAGGCGCATTCACATATTTGTTCAGCGCACACCCCTTCCCTTTTTTTTTCTGTTGTTGCTTGAACTTCATGTATTTGGCCAATCTGGTTAAATTCACATTGTTTAATTTATATGGAGAAATTTGTGCACAATCTTAAAGACAAATCGCCGCAGCTAAAAGTAGAGAAAGAAATAAGAATAAAAATAACTCTGAACCTAGTTTGGAGAATATAGATACACATAACACGTTGGGTTCTAACATTGACACACAAACACTGATCTCTCAGATATCAACTATTATGATGCCACAATTTGATAATATCAGGAAAGATTTAAGTACCTTATCGAATGAAGGTTCCTTTAAGTGACGTCATCCAAGATGGCGTCCCTCGAATTCCGATTGGCTGATATGATTCTATCAGCCAATCGGAATTAAGGTAAGAAAATCTGATTGGCTGATTGAAACAGCCAATCAGATTCAAGTTCAATCGGATTGGCTGATCCAATCAGCCAATCAGATTGAGCTCGCATTCTATTGGCTGTTCCGATCAGCCAATAGAATGCGAGCTCAATCTGATTGGCTGATTGGATCAGCCAATCCGATTGAACTTGAATCTGATTGGCTGTTTCAATCAGCCAATCAGATTTTCTTACCTTAATTCGAGGGACGCCATCTTGGATGACGTCACTTAAAGGAACCTTCATTCGCCGGTAGTCGGCGGAAGGAAGAGGATGTTCCGCGCCGGAGGTCTTGAAGATGGAGCCGCTCCTCGTCGGATGGATGAAGATAGAAGATGCCGCTTGGATGAAGATGTCTGCCGGTCCGGTTGTCCTCTTCTGCCCGGATAGGATGAAGTCTTCTGCCGCTCCAGATGTCCTCTTTTGGTCCATCGGTGCCCGGCTGGGTGAACACGACTCAAGGTAGGGAGATCTTCAGGGGGGTAGTGTTAGGTTTATTTAAGGGGGGTTTGGGTTAGAGTAGGGGTATGTGGGTGGTGGGTTGTAATGTTGGGGGGTGGTATTGTGTGTTTTTTTTACAGGCAAAAGAGCTTATTTCTTTGGGGCATGCCCCGCAAAAAGCCCTTTTAAGGGCTGGTAATAGAGCTGTTAACTTTTTTAATTTAGATTAGGGTAGGGAATTTTTTTTATTTTGGGGGGCTTTGTTATTTTATTAGGGGGCTTAGAGTAGGTGTAATTAGCTTAAAATTCTTGTAATCTTTTTTTATTTTTTATAATTTAGTGTTTGGTTTTTTTGGTAATTTAGTTTAGTTTATTTAATTGTAGGTAATTGTAGGTACTTGTAGTTAATTAATTTAATTTATTTATTGATAGTGTAGTGTTAGGTTTAATTGTAACTTAGGTTAGGATTTATTTTACAGGTAATTTGGTAATTATTTTAACTAGGTAGCTATTAAATAGTTATTAACTATTTAATAGTTATTGTACCTAGTTAAAATAAATACAAAGTTGCCTGTAAAATAAAATAAACCCTAAAATAGATACAATATAATTATTTGTTATATTGTAGCTATATTAGGGTTTATTTTACAGGTAAGTATTTAGCTTTAAATAGGAATACTTTAGTTAATAAGAGTTAATTTATTTCGTTAGATTAAAATTTTATTTAACTTAGGGGGGTGTTAGGGTTAGGGTTAGACTTAGCTTTAGGGGTTAATACATTTATTAGAGTAGCGGCGAGGTCCGGTCGGCAGAATAGGGGTTAATAAGTGTAGGTAAGGTAGCGGCGACGTTGGGGGGGCAGATTAGGGGTTAATAAATATAATATAGGTGTCGGCGGTGTTAGGGGCAGCAGATTAGGGGTTCATAGGGATAATGTAGTTTGCGGCGGTGTCCGGAGCGGCAGATTAGGGGTTAATAGTATAATGCAGGTGTCAGCGATAGCGGGGGCGGCAGATTAGGGGTTAATAAGTGTAAGGTTAGGGGTATTTAGACTGGGGGTACATGTTAGGTGCAGACTTAGAAACTGTTTCCCCATAGGAAACAATGGGGCTGCGTTAGGAGCTGAACGCTGCTTTTTTGCAGGTGTTAGGTTTTTTTTCAGCCCAAACTGCCCCATTGTTTCGTTTTTCCAGCTTAACGCTACCGTAAGCAACGCTGGTATTGAGGGTTGAAGTGGAGCTACATTAGGCTCAACGCACCCTTTTTTGAGCCTAACGCAGCCCCTCAGACAACTCTAAATACCAGCGATGTTGGAAGGGTGCATTGGGGAAAAAAGCAGCGTTAGCTAAGCAGGTCTTTACCGACAAAACTCTAAATCTAGCCGTAAGTTTCTTAACTATAAGGATAAGCTTGAAATCTTGAGCTACTACAAAAAAAATTAACTGAGCCTTTGATAAAAGATGGAAATAGGATTATGATTTTTCAGGATTTCTCATTGGAATCCGTTGACTTTACAAAAGTAAGCAGTAAGAGATGTCAGCCAAGTTACTTGGTTCTAAAGTTAAAGTGTGTTGTCTATCCTGTATCCCTCCATAGTTTAAATGTTTAATATAAATACAGAGACTTATAAATGTGGACTTAATTTGATACCTTACATGTTTGGTTTGTTATATTTTCTTTGTAATTTTTCTATAGTATATTGTGCAAGTAACACTCTTAAAATGGTGGGACAAGATATATAACGGATTATGTTTGTTTATACACTGTTTTGGTTAAAACACTATTCATATATAATGAGCCCTATAAGGGTTATAGAATCAGTCTTTTTATTCTATATTATTAGCATTTTTAAGAAGGTTTACGTATAACCAGTGTTGCTATGTTGATGTATATAAATTTCAAGTATCTTTACTACTATTACACCAGTTACCCATTCACTCTCTATTTATATAAAAAGCCTATTCTCAGTCATATATTGCAGTATTATCTCACTGCTTTTGCTTCTACAATGCTCATATGACTAAGTTGCATTCTATCATGGGAAAGACCATTTAAAGATAGATAGGGAACCTACATACCATGTATTACTATGTCACAATCCTACTTAAACTCCAGCAATTACCTACAAATTATACACATCATGGTTATTAATTTTAAACAGAGAGGACCATAACCTGATCCCATGCATAACTACAAGATGCTGTTTAGTGTGATTGAGGGAAACATAGATTCCTATCTACATATTGTTTATATGTGTGTTTACAAAGAGCTCTAATTATATAACACAATTATGTGTCTCATGTGCACTGATGGGCAATGCTGTCACTGATACTTGTGTATCAGTGACTACGGTCGGGGTGGTACGCTTTGCTACACTTCTTAATCCCTACACCCCTGAATGGACACACTAGGTTTTTAGCATCATCTAACATTTTCATATGTCCCCTGCGCCCAAGTAAGAGGGAAGCAAATTTTCACAACGGGCAACTTTACTATAAGGGTTTGACACTCCAGTTTTTTGTTTTGTTTTGTAGTCATTAGTAAGCTTTCGGTATACTAGTTTATATGTGGGTTGTACCATCATACAGTATTTTATATGTTATTTCCTTAAACCTAAGAGCGGCTATATGTCTGACTGTTATATATCCCTTGAATTATAACAATATATATTGGTTCAATGCCGTATGATTATCATAGGAGATCTACATAATAATGACTATGCATGAGATAAACAAGAAAATTAAGGCATAAAGTCTATCTAAACTACAGACACAAGCGTTTTATATATTGTTATCTACTATATAAGGGAAAAAAAAAGAGGTTCATCATTTGAGACCCATGAGTGGTCTCCTTTGTCTCAGTCTACCAACTAGAACAACTCATTATGTATATTGTTGAGAGGTCCGAGAGTGGACTCATATGACATGTAGTTGGTATACAGATTATATGGCAATTATTTTTTCTAAACAAAGAGTGCAAATGTCCTATATTCATGTTATATATATATATCTATCCTGATATGTACCAGAACAAAGTTATGTAACTACGTATTTCTGTAGTGCCTGATATGTCTTGACGTTTGATACTTGTAAGCCTTGAACTGAACCTTAATAAAAATTATTTTTTAAAAAAAATATCTGAACTATAAGAGAATAGAAACTATTTTGGATACAAATGCTTGATATGTTATAGTTAAAATAGAAATATATGGTAGAATTTGGAAAATATGTAATGTATACGGTCCTAATAATTTAGACCCAGAATTCTTGACCAATTAATTGTCTCCGGGGACTTTAATATGACATCTAAGTTTCCAATTCATAGGAAATGTACATCAGGCAGGAAGATAGACTATAGAAAGAAGTAAAATTATACAAGTTTTTAAAAAAAATCTTAAAGTATATGGAGATCTCAGAATCCTTATGAAAAAATATATACTTGTTTATCAAAGTCACACAACTGACTCTCAAGAATTGATTTAATTTTAATCTCTGATCTTCTGCTTAATACAGAGTTAAAAGCAGAGATAAAAAAGATTTAACTATTTCAGATCATGCACCCATAACGTTAAAAATTGCTAATCTAATTGATGGTGAGATCAATAAAAAGGATATTTTTTATTTTCCTAAATATATGTATCAGAACCAGAGTTTTGTGTCATGGGTTAGAGGAAAATGGAAGGGGTTTAGTGATATCAATCAGGAATATCAGAGTAAAATCAAAATTTTTTGGGAGAACGCGAAAGCGGTGCTAAGAGGTGAGATTATAAGTTATATGGCTAGATGGAAGAAAAAAAGGAAAGCTAGGGGAATCCAGCTTGCAAACCAATTAAACAATGCATATAATACATTTTTTACAAATTTCGTCTAAAACCAATTGGGACAAATATTTGGAAAGTAAACAAATCAGGATTTCTATTGCAAGAATCACATAATGAAGATATTAAGTTTAAGGCAAAATTTATGAAATATGGTAACAAATCTGGAAGCTTCCTAGCTAAAGTGGTTAAAGCTAATAAGAAATCAAATTTCATAAAAATGATTAGAGTAGGGGTAAAGAGCGTTGACAAGTCTAATGAGATTAGGGATCTTTTTCATAAACTATTTCAACAGCTATATAGCACTAAAACAATTGATGTACAGAAAAAAAATGGATTTCTGGAATAATCTAGAGAACCCGATATTGACAAGCTCAAAGTTAGAAGCAATTATTAGACCTATTACAGATGAAGAGATAGAAGTGGCGATTAAAAAAATAACATTTAAATAAAGCCCCGGGTCCGGATAAATTATCGTCTGAATTCTATTAAATGTTAAATAAAGATATAAGGCCAACATTAAATAATCTATTTAACCATTATTTTCTAGGAAAGAGAAAAATGCCAAAGAATTTCTCGAAAGCCATAACAATTCTAATTCACAAAAAAGGGAAAGATCCTAAACAATTCAACCCATCTCTCTATTAAATCAGGATTATAAGATATTAGCATCAATAATAGCAGAATGATTAAAAGGAGTATTAGGGGACTTAATCCATATGGACCAAATTGGGTTTATGAATAATAGATGTTCACTGACAAATATTAGGAAAGCATGTATTATCATAGATTATTTTTGGAATAAAAAAGTAAGAGCAGAGGAAGATGACATAGCAATGATCACGAAAGATGCAGAAAAAGCCTTTGATGTGGTAGAATGGGATCACCTATTTAGCTCTCTAGAAAAATGGGGCTTTTCCGGTAATATCACAAACTTTATTAAAGCAACATATAGTAACCCCATTTCGATTATAGCAGTTAACGGTTTAGAGTCACCTGAAGTAACATTGGAAAGGAGGACTAGACAGGGTTGTCTGCTCTCACCCCTTCTTTTTAACTTAGCTATTGAGCCACTAGCAATTAAAATACGACAAATGATAGAGGGAGTAATATGCAAATCTATTGAAGAAAAAATGATGCTTTATGCAGATAATGTTTTAATATGTATTAGACACACAAGTAAAAATGTCCCTATTTTAATGGAAATCATCCAAAACTTTAGCCTTTTTTCAGGTTATAAAGTTAATACAAAGAAATCCGAATTATTATGGTTAAAAAAATCATGAGATTCTATTAAGTTAAGTCCATTTAAAGTAGTAAACACAATTCTCTATTTAGGTTTATGGATAAGCAGGAACCCATCAGAATGGTATGAAGACAACTTTAAACCGTTTTTTCAAAAAATACGTGATCATGTAAGAATATGGAAACATCTTACAATAGTTTTAACAGGAAAAATTAATCTAGTTAAGATGATTTTATTTCCCAAAATATTTTATGTTTTACAAAACCTCCCTTTTTTAATTAAGAAGAAAGACATACTGACATTTAAACAAAATATGATAGAACTGCTATAGGGAGATAAGAGAACAAAATACTTGCATTACCAGACCTAGGGAAATATAATGTGGCATGTTTAATAAAATTGGCAGTCGAATGGCTAGTAGATACGGAATATTATACACCTAGAAAATTGGAAAATGAAGTAGTGAAACCATTTGACCTAAAAGCACTCCTACATACAGATAGGAAATCTATGCCTATAGAAATAAAAAAGATGCATTCATTGCAGGGGGCTATACAGGCATGGCAGAAATTCTGTAAGATAGTTGGGCTGAATTATTATATCTCAAAATATAGTACGATTACTGGGGCGCCTGATTTTACTGAAGCCCTTAGCTCGGAAGTATTTCATAGATGGCGAAGGAAAGGGCTGATTTATATCAGACAAATTTTTGACGATAGCTTTATTATTTGATCTCTATAGAAAGGATTGTTTTGCCTACCTTCAATTAAGGAGTTATGCAAATAAACTACGACAGGCAAATGGTGTTGACTGGAGCTGGTCTTTAATTAGGGACAATCTAAATAGATATATAAAAGGTAATCATTCAACTAAGATATGGTATGCTCTATTAATGGAGAAAGAGGGTAAAGAGAATTTATCTAACATAGTAGTTAAATGGCAAGTCAAGGGTTTCACTGGGATCAATGATGAAAGAATACAGACAAGCATTGCAAGAATAGAGAAATTAACTAAATATAGTTATTTTAGAGAAGCATATTTGAACATAATACACCAAATTTATCTGACTCCAGCTGCTCTATCTAAATGGAGTAAAAAAGTAGCTGATAAATGTGTTAAATGTAGTGGCCCCTAGGGCAGACGTATTACATTATTTCTGGATCTGTCCGCATGTAGTCCAAGTTTGGAATAAAGTAAGTTATATGATATCTAAGATTATTAAAAAAGATATTAAAATTGAAACATAATTTGTATTTTTCTTGTTTCCAAAAGATATGAATGGTACAGAGGGAATGTTTATTGATTTTGTGATTGTAATAGCTAGGTATCTGCTTTTGAAAAATTGGATCTCGAAGGGAAAACCCGCAGTAGGTGAACTTAAAAGAGAGCTATTGAAGCAAATGATTTTTGAATGATGTGTCATTGACCATATGCATAGTAAAGAGATTGAATTTCTCTTTAAAAAATTGGGTACTTTTATTAAATCCCACCCCATTGAAATACAGAAAAGTCTAATTTATCCATTGCGATCTACAGAATATGTAATGAATGCAATAATATGGAGAGAATTACCACTTGTTTACTGAGAGGATAAATACCCTAAGGGTGCGGGACTTGGAATGACCATTGATGGTTATAGAATCCGGGAGGATATTGTCTGGGAGATAAGATGAGGTGAATAAATTATGGCTCCGACTCCTCTTTCCCCCCGCCC
The DNA here is from genome assembly GCF_027579735.1 of Bombina bombina. Taxonomy (NCBI): domain Eukaryota; kingdom Metazoa; phylum Chordata; class Amphibia; order Anura; family Bombinatoridae; genus Bombina; species Bombina bombina. The sequence continues at coordinate 824,464,385 of NC_069499.1, read as the reverse complement.
TCCCCCCCCTCCCTTTTTTTTTCTGCTGTGAAGTGTATTATATGTTGTTACATAAATTATAAAATAATCTTACAAGGGTTAAGATTGAAGTCTGAAGTTGAGAATTGAAGTAATAGCATGATACGAAAAATGCTATATTCATTTCTGATATACGATATATTATCGTTGTTTTTTTTGTTTTTTATTAATTATGCAGACGTAATATATGAATGTAAATTTTTGGTTGTGCACAACCTCAGAATGATTTTGATTGATGAATTCCCCTTGACGGATTTAAATAAAAGATTTTAACATTTTTAAAAATAAACAACAGAATAACTGAGCTTTTATGTATTTTGAGACACACAATACAAGCTGAATATTGCTATTTTCAACAGTTTTCTAGGACCTGACATGAATAAGCACTTGTAAATCTCACTAAATACCAGGTTCTACGCTAGGTGTGAGACAAATCTGTTTCTGACCCTGTGCAGCTTCTATCTGTATAGGAGTGAGTTTTGACTTGTCAGACAATTCATTAAAGGGGCATTATACACTCATTTTTTTCTTTGCATAAATGTTTTGTAGATGATCTATATAGCCCATAAAGTTTTTTTTTTTGTTTTTTTTTAAATGTATAGTTTTGCTTATATTTAAATAACATTGCTCTGATTTTCAGACTCCTAACCAAGCCCCAAAGTTTTATGAGAATACCGTCAGCTACCTTCTCCAGCTTGCTTCTGTTTGTGTAAAGGGTCTTTTCATATGCAAAAGAAGGGGGAGGGGGGAGTGTCTTATTTCCCACTTGCAGTGGGCTTTCCAGCTACCTTTTCAATCAACAGAGCTAAACTGAAAGCTTCTAAGTAAGTTTTTAAACATTTTTATACTGGATTTTTATATCAGTATCTGGGCATCTTATTCTTTATAGTAGTGTCTATTACATGCAGTTATATGAAAATGAGTGTATACTTAAAGAACGGTTGCAGTGAAACCGGGTTGTATACAGAATGCTGGTAGCATGTTCTGACACAAATAGAAAGCTGTGACTTGAAATTCAAAGCAAAGTAAAAAATCCTTAAATAGGTTCAGTTTCCTATTAACATGCAACTGTCTAATAAAGATAATGTGATACTATATGGTGACACAGGATGAATGATTGTTGCATCTATGTGTTGTGTAATAAAATTATCATTCTACTGCGACAATATTTTAATTAGCTTTGTAAAGAGAAACTTTGGTTTGTTATACCATATGATCTGAGTCACAAACAAACTGATAAGACTGTTTTCCAATGGCAGATGACATAGTGAAACTGTGTACAAATAAAAATTTAATTAAAGGGACATTGTACTAGAAAATGTTCTCCCCTTTAATATGTTCACAATGATCACTTATCTGCTGGAATATTCTATATTGTTTTACAAATGGCTTTTTTTACCTATATTTTATGTTTTCAAATAGTTGTTTTTCCTGTTTAATCCACCACCTATACTGAAATATGAATATGGCAATATTTTCTAAAGAAAGGTTATGTAAACAAGACAGCAGCAGTAATCATCCTTCCAGTGGGGGGGGGAGGTTCTAAACTTTTATATTTTCATTTGCTCTCTCCCTCTTAGTACTGGCCAGAGAGATAAGGGTGACTGTGACTTTGTGTATAAAGAGCAAGATAAGATAGATTTGTGAGTTTCCTGAAAGCTCAGCCTATTTGAATGGGTTATATTTTCATCAGCTATTTCATATGCAAAATGAAACCTAAATGAACAATTTCCTCTACATCATATAATCTGTGCTTTTGTATTACAAGTCACTGAAAATAGATTATGGGGGAAACGATTTTACTGTACAGTTCCCTTTAAAAAAATGTTTACATAGCTTTTCAAGATGCTTTGAGGCAAGTGGGAGTAGGGAATAGGGCGGTAGTTGGATGGGGAGGTTGGATCGAGAGAAGGTTTTTTGAGGATAGGTGTGACCAATGCATGTTTTAGAGATGAGGGAAAATGTACCGGTGCTGAGGGAGAGATTGAATATGTTTGTAAGTATATGGGTAAGGGTAGAAGAGAGGGAGAGGAGTAGCTTTGAGGGGATGGGGTCATGGGGATAGGTAGTGAGGTGAGAACGTAGTATAAGTGCAGAAACTTCTTCCTCAGTAACAGGGGCAAAAGAGCTAAGTATATGGCTGTGTGGGTTTTGGTTAATTGCAAGCTTTTGAGGGGGTGAGAGGCAGGAAGCATGCTGAGCTGATTTTGTTTCTGATGGAATCTATTTTGTTATTGAAGTGGCTTCTGACAGAGAAGTTGTATTAGGAGGTGGGGGTGGGCGGAGAAGAGTGTTGAAAGTGGAGAACAGATGTTTTGGGTTTCAAGAAAGAGTGGAGATAAGAGTAGAGAATTAGTGTTGCTTATAAAGATTAAAGGGAAAGTAAATCCTAGCATTTTACAAACGCTAGGATTTACTATTGAAACAAATAATGGGGACTTTCATTCATGAAGTATAAGATACTTCATGTAGAAAGCTCCTTTATTTGATTCAATTGATTGTCGTGTTTACCTTGTACAGCAGCCCACGGCAAAAAAAAATTTGGCTAAGAGGTGACCTCTTAGCCAATAGCCGTGCGGTAAATCTCTCTTGGTGCCCATGGGTAAAGCGCTAGGATTTACTTTCACTTTAAGGGCAGAGTAGTAGGATTTCAAGATGAACAGCCAGCTGAATTCCAAGATTTTCTTCAGTGCCGCTCAGCAGTATGGGAACATCTGCGTAGGTACCATGTCAGAGGAGTATGCCAGGGTTGGCGGTAAGTGTGTGATTTCCGAGCTATGGTAAGAGGGGCCAGATTATCAAGGACTGATGTAAGGGTGGAATTATAGTGGCAGATAGATTGGTTGAGGCAGGAAAAGGAGGAGATAGTTGAGAGGAGAGGTTAGAGAGAACTAGTGAGCTGTTGCTGATCTAATGACATGATGCTTCTGTGAAGTTTGGTGTGAGGAGTAGAAGGAGGGAGAGTTGTAGGGAGGGATGAGATGTTGCAAGTGAGGAGATGATAGTCAGAAAGAGGAAAAGGGGAGTTTGTGAAGTTTGAAATAGTGCATTGATAGGTAAAAATCATATCAAGGGAGTGACCATCTTTGTGAGTTGGAGAGTCAGTCCATTGTGACAGACCGAAAGAGGAAGTGAGTTGCAGAAGTTGTTTTGCAGAGGAGGCAGTGAGATAGTCAAGAGGGATGTTGAAGTCACCAAGAATGAGGGCAGGTGTGTCTGAGGAAAGGAAGTAAGGGAGCCAGGCTGCAAAGTGATCTAGAAATTGAGTTAAGGAGCCAGGGGGGCGGTAAATTACTGCAACACGTTTAGGGGAGAGAATAAGCGAATCATGTGTGTTTCGAAAAAGGAAAATGTGAGCGAAGAGATGGGTTTTATTTGTTGAAAGGCAGACAATATCACAACTGTGGCTTATGTCAATCATCAGGGTGGGACTCACAGTCCCCAAGCTATGAAAGAAGTATCTTGGATACTTGCTTGGGCAGAATCCAGCTCCTGTCTAATCTCTGTGGTGCATATCCCAGGTGTAGACAATTGGGAGGCGGATTATCTCAGCCGCCAGACTTTACATCCAGGGGAGTGGTCTCTCCATCCAGATGTGTTTTCTCAGATTGTTCAGATGTGGAGAGATAGATCTCATGGCCTCTCATCTAAACAAGAAACTTCCCAGATACCTGTCCAGGTCCAGGGATGTTCAGGCGGAAGCAGTGGATGCGCTGACACGTCCTTGGTGTTATCAACCTGCTTACATCTTTCCGCCTCTAGTTCTTCTTCCAAGAGTGATTTCCAAAATCATCATGGAACAGTCTTTTGTGTTGCTGGTGGCTCCAGCATGGCCACACAGGTTTTGGTATGCGGATCTGGTTCGGATGTCCAGTTGCCCGCCTTGGCCACTTCCGTTACGGCCGGACCTACTATATCAAGGTCCGTTTTTCCATCAGGATCTCAAATCATAAAATTTGAATTTATGGAAATTGAATGCTTAGTTCTAAGTCATAGAGGTTTCTCTGATTCAGTGATTAATACTATGTTATAAGCTCGTAAATCTGTCTCTAGAAAGATTTATTATAGAGTTGGGAAGACTTACATTTCATGGTGTTCTTCTCATAATTTCTCCTGGCATTCTTTTAGAATTCCTAGAATTTTGCAGTTTCTTCAGGATGGTTTGGATAAAGGTTTTGTCTGCAAGTTCCTTGAAAGGACAAATCTCTGCTCTTTCTGTTTTATTTCACAGAAAATTGCTATTCTTCCTGATATACACTGTTTTGTACAGGCTTTAGTTCGTATTAAGCCTGACATTAAGTCAATTTCTCCTCCTTGGAGTCTTAATTTGGTTCTGAGGGCTTTACAGTCTCCTCCATTTGAACCTATGCATTCTTTGGACATTAAACTACTTTCTTGGAAAGTGTTGTTCCTTTTGGCTATCTCTTCTGCTAGAAGAGTCTCTGAATTATCTGCTCTTTCTTGTGAATCTCCTTTTCTGATTTTTCATCAGGATAAGGCGGTTTTGCGGACTTCTTTTCAATTTTTACCTAAGGTTGTGAATTCTGACAATATTAGTAGAGAAATTGTTGTCCCTTCTTTATGTCCTAATCCTCAGAATTCTTTGAAGAAATCCTTACATTCTTTGGATGTGGTAAGAGCTTTGAAATATTATGTGGAAGCTACTAAAAATTTCAGGAAGACTTCTAGTCTATTTGTTTTATTTTCTGGTCCTAGGAAAGGTCAGAAAGCTTCTGCTATTTCCTTGGCTTCTTGGTTGAAACTTTTGATTCATCAAGCTTATTTGGAGTCGGGTCAAACCCCGCCTCAGAGATTTACAGCTCATTCTACTAGATCAGTCTCTACTTCATGGGCTTTTAAGAATGAAGCTTCAGTTGATCAGATTTGCAAAGCAGCCACTTGGTCTTCTTTGCATACATTTACTAAATTCTACCATTTTGATGTATTTGCTTCTTCGGAAGCAGTTTTTGGTAGAAAAGTTCTTCAGGCAGCTGTTTCAGTTTGATTCTTCTGCTTTTTGATTTAAGTTTTTTTCTTTCAAAAGTGAAAATAACTTATTTTTGGGTTGTGGATTATTTTCTCAGCGGCATATGGCTGTTTTTTGTTTTATTCCCTCCCTCTCTAGTGACTCTTGAGTGGAAGACTCCACATCTTGGGTATTGATATCCCATATGTCACTAGCTCATGGACTCTTGCCAATTACATGAAAGAAAACATAATTTATGTAAGAACTTACCTGATAAATTAATTTCTTTCATATTGGCAAGAGTCCATGAGGCCCACACTTTTTATGGTGGTTATGATTTTTTGTATAAAGCACAATTATTTTCAAATTTCCTTTGTTGATACTTTCTACTCCTTTCTTTATCACCCCACTGCTTGGCTATTCGTTAAACTGAATTGTGGGTGTGGTAAGGGGTGTATTTATAGGCATTTTGAGGTTTGGGAAACTTTGCCCCTCCTGGTAGGATTGTATATCCCATATGTCACTAGCTCATGAACTCTTGCCAATATGAAAGAAATTAATTTATCAGGTAAGTTCTTACATAAATTATGTTTTTAACTGTTCATACTCAGCTAGATTACAAGTTATGGCGTTATGGCTGCTCGCTAATTTCATGTACGTTATTTTCATTGCGCACCTTTCATAACGTAGGTATTACAGGTTTCAAAAAACCTGGCTTGCGTGAGCGATATGGTTGCGTTGAGCTCCATACCTCACCCAAATAGAAGTGCTGCTTTGATGTGCTTGTGCACGATTTCCCCATAGACATCAATGGGGAGAGCAGGCAAAAAAAAAGTCTAAAACCTGCGATTGCGGAATGAAAAGCTCCGTAAAGCAGCCCCATTGATGTGTATGTGGAAAGAAAAAGTTATGTTTAAACCTTATACCCTAACATAAACCCCACGTCTAAACACCCCTAATCTGCTGCCCCCGACATCGCCGCAACCTACATAATGTTATTAACCCCTAATCTGCCTCCCTTAACATCGCCGCCACCTACATTACAGTTATTAACCCCTAATCTGCCGCCCTTAACATCGACGCCACCTACATTACAATTATTAACCTCTAATCTGCTGCCCCTGACATCGCCGTCACCTACATAGTTATTAACCCCTAATCTGCCATCCCTAACATCGCCGCCACCTACATTACAGTTATTAACCCCTAATCTGCCGCCCTCAACATTGCCGCCACCTACATAAATTTATTAACCCCTAATCTGCTGGCCCTAACATCACAGCCACCTACCTACACTTATTAGCCCCTAATCTACCTCCCCCAATGTCGCCGCCACTATACTCAAGTTATTAACCCCTAAACCTCTGGCCTCCCACATCACTAACACTACATAAATATATTAACCCCTAAACCTAACGCTAACGTAACCCTAACCCTAACACCCCCTAACTTTTGCTTTGTTCTCTTGGTATTCTAGTTGAAAGCAAACCTAGGGAGGCACATATGATAATTTTTAAGCCCTTGAAGGCCGCCTCTATTTTATTTACTTTTCACAGCAGGGGAGAGCAAGCTCATGTAGGCCATATAGATAGCATTGTGATCACGCCCGTGGCTAGTGGCAGACACTGCACTAACTGGCTTAAAGGGACAGTCAAATCCAAAAAAACTTTAATTTTTCAAATAGGGCATGTAATTTTAAACAACTTTCCAATGTACTTTTATCAACAATTTTGCTTTTTTTCTCTTGGTATTCTAGTTGAAAGCAAGCCTAGGAAGGCACATATGATAATTTCTAAACCCTTGGAGGCCGCCTCTATTTTATTTACTTTTCACAGCAGGGGAGAGCAAGCTCATGTAGGCCATATAGATAGCATTGTGATCACGCCCGTGGCTAGTGGCAGACACTGCACTAATTGGCTAAAATGCAACTATATGCAAAATAACTAAAAGTCATGTGATTAGGGGCGGTCAGAAGATGCTTAGATACAAGTTAGTCACAGAAGTAAAAAGTGTATTAATATAACAGTGTTGGTTATGCAAAACTGGAGAATGGGTAATAAAGGGATTATCTATCTTTTTAAACAACAAAAATTCTGGTGTTAACTGTCCCTTTAAATGCAACTATATGCAAAATAACTAAAAGTCATGTGATTAGGGGCAGTCAGAAGATGATTAGATACAAGTTAGTCACAGAAGTAAAAAGTGTATTAATATAACAGTGTTGGTTATGCAAAACTGGAGAATGGGTAATAAAGGGATTATCTATCTTTTTAAACAACAAAAATTCTGGTGTTAACTGTCCCTTTAAATGCAACTATATGCAAAATAACTAAAAGTCATGTGATTAGGGGCGGTCAGAAGATGCTTAGATACAAGTTAGTCACAGAAGTAATATAAGTGTTGGTTTTGCAAAAAACTGGGGATGGGTAATAAAGGGATTATCTATCTTTTAAAACAACAAAAATTCTGGTGTTGACTGTCCCTTTAAATATAATTAAAATAAAGCTAAATAAACCTTACAATTATTACCTAAATATTTCCTATTTAAAACTAAATACATACTTACCTGTAAAATAAAACCTAAGCTAGCTACAATATAACTGATAGTTATAATATTGTAGCTATCTTAGGTTTTATTTTTATTTCATAGGTAAGTTTGTATTTATTTTAACTAGGTAGACTAGTTAGTAAATAGTTATTAACTATTTACTAGCTACCTAGTTAAAATAAATACAAAGTTACCAGTAAAACCTTACACTAAAACCTAACATTACAATAAAATAAATTAAATTAATAAAATACAATTAGCAAAATTACCAAAAATAAAATAAACACTAAATTACACAAAATAAAAAACGAAATTATCAAAAATAAAAACAAATTACTCCTTATCTAATAGCCCTATCAAAATAAAAAGCCCCCCCAAAATAAAAAAAAAACCTAGCCTTAAAAGGGCCTTTTGCAGGGCATTGCCCCAAAGAAATCAGCTTCTTTACATAGCAATTAAAAATACAAACATCCCCCCAACAGTAAAACCCACCACCCACACAACCAAACCCCCCAAATAAAATTCTATCTAAATAAACCTAAGGTAACCATTGCCCTGAAAAGGGCATTTGGATGGGCATTTATCTCTTTTGCTATGCCCTGAAAAGGGCAATCAGCTCTTTTACAAAGTGCCCAAACCCTAAGCTAAAAATAAAACCCACCCAAAAAAAAACTTAAAAAACCTAACACTAACCCCCAAAGATCCACTTACAGTTTTTGAAGTCCGGACATCCATCCTCATCCAGCCGGCGAAGTCCTCATCTAAGTGGGCAGAGGTCCTCATCGAAGCGGGCAGACGTCTTCATCCAAGCGGGCAGACGTCTTCATCCAAGCGGGCAGAAGTCTTCATCCAAGCGGGCAGAAGTCTTCATCTAAGCGGGCAGAAGTCTTCATCCAAGCGGGCAGAAGTCCTCATCCAAGCGGCCAGAAGTCCTCATCCAAGAGGCCAGAAGTCTTCATCCAGTTGGCATCTTCTATCTTCATCCATCCGGCGTGGAGCGGGTCCATCTTCAAGACATCTGGCACGGAGCATCCTCTTCTTACAGTCGTCTGTGTCAACTGAAGGTTCCCTTTAAGTGACGTCATCCAAGATGGGGTTCCTTACATTCCGATTGGCTGATAGAATTCTATCAGCCAATAGGAATTAAAAGGGAAAAAATTCTATTGGCTGTTGCAATCAGCCAATAGGATTGAGCTTTCATCCTATTGGCTGATCCAATCAGCCAATAGGATTGAGCTCGCATTCTATTGACTATTCCAGTTTATGGGTGTTAGTGTACTTTTTAACACTTTAGTTATGAGTTTTAAGGTACAGCTTTGTAACGTAAAACTCATAACTACTGACTTTAGATGGCAGTACGGATCTTGTGGTTTTAGGCTGTACCGCTCAATTTTTGGCCTCCCAGGCAAACTCGTAATACCGGCGCTATGGAAGTCCCATTGAAAAAGGACTTTTTAAAAAGTGCGGTACTGACGTTGTGTGGCGACCAAAAAAGGTGTGCGGTACACCTATACCAACAAGACTTGTAATAGCAAAACTCGTAATCTAGCTGTATGGAAGTTAACACTATAAGATCAAAAGGTGGCAAATATTTTTGAAAGCATGTGGGCAACTCACAGTAGCCTGTTAACAAAATGCAAGCAGTATGGCACTAGCAGCTTGCTACCCAGTGGTAGCCAACACTACATAGCCCACGTAACAAAGTTGTATAATTTAATGAGCCCTGAACATGCCCCTTTAAAAGATGCAACCCTAACTGGTAAATCAAGTTGTGAGAATAACAACTAAAGGATAAAACCAAAGTACAAATTAAAATATTTTTGACATGTCTCACTTAACTATATTCAACAATATGTAAGCTGTGAAGAAGGCCAAGAAAATGTCCACCCTGATACCAAATTTAAAGTGACAGCAGGCATAATTTTTCAAATATGGTCTGAATTTTTTTTTAAATCAATAAGTGAACATAAAACTCAAACTTCTATCAAATCTACAAAACACTCAATAAGATTTTTTTTTATTACAGTTTTCTTTTAATAGAAAAATGAAAAGCTTTCCTTTAAAACTTCCCTTTAAAACAAACCCTTTTAAATGGAAAATGTGAATTTTACTTCTAAGGATAATGAGTTTTATGGGAAGTAAAGAGAAACCTTATTGACTATACAATGCATTAGCATGTAAATAATGCTATTGCATGCTCTTATCTACTTATAAAAGAAAGTAAAGCAAAACACATAAAATGTAACATAATTTCAGCAAACATGATTTGTGTGTTTAAAGGGACAGTATACTGCAAACTTGATTTTCTTTCCTAAGATATGGTGAGTCCACGACATCATCAATGACTACTGGGAATATCACTCCTGGCCAGCAGGAGGAGGCAAAGAGCACCACAGCAAAGCTGATAAGTAGCAACTATCCCTTCCCACAATCCCCAGTCATTCTCTTTGCCTTCGTAAATGGAGGAGATGAAGTTTTGGTGTCTGAAGAAGATTGGATTTTTTTCGCTACAAGCAAGATTTTTGGTTATAGCCGTAGCCCACGTTAATCCCTTCAGTACGGTAGTGGTGGCTTTAAAGCAGTTAGCAACTTGTAAGGTGGGTTTTGCTGCGTTTTCCTAACATGTTGCTGCCCTAGTATAGAAAGCCAGAGTAGCTTTACTCTGTTCTTTATTTTTTCTACAGGTCTCTGTGAGGAGTGGCTTCCTCTCACACCGTGTAAGCTGCCCTCCTGCCGGACGGCGGCCAGACTGCAAGAAAGTGCCTTTTGTCTTCTAGGTATGAGAGACTGTGCACTTAATGAGGTTGAGCTGCAGCATTATATGGGACATACGTATCCTTTTTAAGGATATTAAAGGCAGGGAGCAGGCACTTATATGTGACTAGAGACCTGGGGTTATTAATTTATTTGATAATTAAGTATATCTTTTTTTCCTTATTCTGGGTTTAGCTAAGCAATTTGTGTTTATGGTGTCAGACTAATCTCTCTCAAATTATAGCGGTGCGCTGTATGTTGTGGAAATTCCGTTAAATCCCTGTTATTGATGATGTTTATGTGCTAGAAACATTTTTATTGAGATTGGGCTGAGCAATGGAACTGTACGAGAATTGTTTGTACTAATGCTTATGGTACTGCTCTGCTGAGGTTCGCAGTTGGGACTATGCCCTCTAGGAGAAATTCCTGTGTGTTATGAGGCTAACGGTGTTCCGCCATTATAAATAGTGTGGAGGGAAGGACGCTGATATATTTGCAGTGTTTGCTTTAAAGCGTGCGCTTGTATTGCGGCACAGTTTTTCATTGGCAGTTCACGTGACCGGCTTCTCTGTTCTAGTCTCAGCTAGCGGAGTGGCTTCTTTTCTCTATAATTGTCAGCACACGATCAGCAGGAGAGCTCTGCCGTGTTGCCTTGCTTTTCATGGAAGCAAATCTATGTTAATAGTTAAAAAAAACTAAATTGTTCTTTGTAGTCCGGTAATGTTAAGTGGACTGAAACTTAAGATGAGTGCATTTTATCTAATTAGTTTCAAGTCATTTCTTTTACGGTCAGGTTTTAACACCTTAGTATCTGAGGTGTATTGATATTTATCTTTTATTTTTTTATGTTTTGTATTTAGGCACAAATTGTTCACTTATACAATTATGTGCTGCTTGCTTAGCTAGCACCTTTTTCAGGTAGAGATAGATTGTTGTCACTGAACCCAATGTCTCTCAGGATGATGCTGTTTAGGCAATGCCACAGACTTCTCCTTAAACGTCCCAAGCCTCAATGGCGGAGTTTATTTCCTGGCAGAAATTGTTGCACAGGTATCTTCAGCGGTATCTGCGGAATTATCTGCTTTTTCTTTATCAAAGAGAATATGCAAGAGGAAAACTTGAAATTTAGATAGTAAGGGTTCTGTTCCATCTGCTGCTACTCAGATGGCCCTCCTTCATAAGACTGATGAGGAGGATTAATCGGTGGCTTCTGAGGGTGAATTCTCGGATTTGGACAGTCTAATTCTTTCATCTGATGCTGAAGTAGTATCCTTCAGATTTTAGCTTGAACACCTTCTGAATTGTTAAAGGAGGTTTTGGCTACTTGGACGACTTTGATACTCCTGTCGCTGTCAACCTAAGAAATCTAGTAAACTTAATATATACTAGGATTCCACTGTGAAAGTTTTTCCTGTTCCCGACTGTGCTATAAGATTTTTTGAGAGGAAAGGGAGAAGACACAGATTCCTTTTTCCCCGTCACCTGTTTTTAAAAGTTGTCTCCATTAAATATTCATGGCGCACGGTGCCTAAAGTAGAAGGGGTCATTTCTACTCTTGCTCAAATAACTATGATCCCTATAGAGGATAGCTGCTCTTTTAAGGATCAATGGGCAAGCTGGAGGCTTATTTGAAGTTTGTATTGCCACTGTGTCAAGTGCGGCATCGTTTTGATGCGACGCCTTGTCTGATTCAATTTTGATAGAGACTCCTTTACAACTGGCTCTTGTGGCCTGGTGGTTACCCAGCCCAGCTTGAAAGCTCATGGTTTAGAGTTCGAACCCAGGCATGGTCCTTGGTGTCCGTCTAGGAGAAGATCCAAGTCAGAATTAAGGCTCTTAAGCTAGCCAATTCATTTATTTCTGATGCTACCATGCAGGTTATTAAGCTGTGAGCCACGATAGCTGGCTTTGCTGTGCTAGCCCGCAGGACGCTGTGGCTAAATTCTTGGTCAGTGGATTTTTCTTCTAAGTCCAGGCTTCTGGCACTTTCTTACAAGGGTAAGAACTTGTTTTGGTCATGGTCTGGTAAAAATATTTATGATATTACGAGTGGAAAAGGGTTTTTTCTACCACAAGTCAAGAAGATTAGACCTAAAGGACGTCAGAGTAGTGACAGCATGAAGGATTTGCCCCCGATCTGGGATCGTACCAAGTAGGGGGCTGCATTTCTCTGTTTTCTTCAAGCATGGATATGAGATGTCCCAGATAGGCTGCGGACATAGTATCTCAGGGTTTCTAAATAGAATTCTATTTTTTCCTCCCAGAGGTAGGTTCTACCTCTCTAGTTTATATGCAGTCCAGATAAAGGAGAGGCATTTTTGAATTGCGTTTCGGACCTTTCTTCCCTGGGAGTGATAGTTCCAGTTCCTGTAAGGGAACAGGGTCTAGGATTCTATCAAACCTGTTTGTGGTTCCCGTAAAAGAGGGAACTTTTCGTCCTATTCTAAACCTAAAGTGACTCAACAAGTTGGTCCAAGAGGGTCAGTTCATGACGACCATAGACCGGAAGGACGCATATCTTCAAGTTCCTGATATTTGCCTTTCTGGACAAACACTTTCAGTTAGTGGCTCTTTCCTTTGGCCTTGCCACGGCTCCCACACTTTTCAAAGGTTCTGCGGGTTCTTTGGGCTTTGATCAGGTTTCAGGAAATTGCTGTGGCACCCTTCCTGGACATTATATTGGTTCAGGTGCCATCTTTTCAACAAGCTAACTCTAATACAGAGATCTTGTTGTCTTTTCTACATTCCCACGGATGGGAAGTGATTCTGGAAATGAGTTCCCTTGTTCCAGCTACAGGGGCAGTTTTCTTACGGACCATAATAGTTTCCCTATCTATGAAAATATTTCTGTCAGGTCAAAAAATCAAAGATTCTTTCCTTTTGCCTCTCTCTGCAGTCTACTGTTTGGCCATCAGTGGATCAATGTATGGAGGTAATTAGTTTGATGGTCACTTCAATGGTTCTGTCTCAGGGCACATGTTTCCGGAGACCTTTCTGGGTAATAGTGACCATGGACGCCAGCCTGTTGGGTTGGGGAGCAGTCTGGAACTCGTGGAAGGTGCAAGGACTATGGATTCGTGAGGAGTCTGCTCTCCCCTAACCATCTTGGAGTTGAGAGCGATTTACAATGCTTTGATGGCTTGGGCTCAGTGGTCCTTAGCCCATTTTATATCACCTCAGTGTTTTACATCCACCTCTTGGGAGGAATCCGGAGTTCCTTAGCCATGAAGGAGGTGGTGTGGATTGTTCAATGGGCAGAAGCTCACAATTGCTCTGCTATCCAAATTCCAGGAGTGGATAACTGGGAAGCAGACTTCTTGAGCAGACAGACTTTTCATTCCGGGGAGTGGGTGTTCCTCCCGGAGGTGTTCTCCAGGTTAATCCTCAAATGGGGGGTGCCGGAGTTAGAGCAGATGGCAAAATGCCAAGCTTCCAAGGTATGTTTCAAGGTCAAGAGATCAGTAGGCTGCCCTGATAAATGCTCTGGCAGTTCCTTGGATTTCAGTTTAGCATACCTGTTTCCTCAGTTTGCTCTCCTTCCACAAGTCTTTGCTCTTATCAAATAGGAGAGATCATTGATTATTATAATAGCTCCTGCATGGCCTTGCAGGCTCTGGTATGCAGACCCATTGGAGATGTCATCTCTTCCACCTTGGAGGTAGTCTCTGAGGAAGGACCTTTTAATTCAGGGTCCTTTCCTTTATTCAAATCTTGTTTCACTGAAGCTGACTGCTTGGAGATTGAACACTTGTGACGACCAGGGTTAACCAACCCTGTGCCAGTCACTTGTTTGATACAAAAAGGGTTATCAGACCCCCTCTACTGCCACTAATCAGTCACAGTTTAACCACTTCAGGCAAGCCTGTGACTTAGTTCAGTGGATGCAAGGGTTAACACTCTATCTAGTCTGTACTAGACATATAAAAATGCCCAAAACTCCCCTTTAATGCCACCCACACTAAACTAAAAATATAGCTCTAAGCTGCCACCACTTATGATTTATATTTCCAAGAGTTCAAGTTGCCTGACCCCACCCTCTTTGCAGGGGCTGGGAAGCCCCTTATCTTTTATGACAGTCAATAAACTCTAAGTCTTTGCCTGAAATTATAGAACACTTAATTTCTGCTAGGTAAATCTATTGCATATATACAAAAAGGCAATCTCTTAGTTATATTGTGAGAATCAGTTTGATACCAAATATGACATAATTGTCATATTTTCCTCATCTAATGTCATAACATGTTTTAAAAGCCTATTTTACACTGTACTAGTGTCCTCT